>NW_009626850.1:46731-50687 GCF_000690535.1 Cariama cristata
TAATGCAAACCTTGGAGGTTTGTTCAGTTCAGTCGGTCAGCAGCGTGTTTGGAGGGTAGCTGCACTGTGCGAGGTGCTGTCCTGGGGTGTGAACAGCAACTTCATGCTGTTGGATTTGTTGTGGTTGTAAAACCAACTCAGGTTGAAAAACATATCTTTTTCTTTACCATTTATAATTTCTGCAGCTGCCATGTGAAGACCAGATCATCCTTCTGAAAGGCTGCTGTATGGAGATAATGTCCCTCCGAGCAGCAGTTCGCTATGACCCCGAGAGTGAGACTTTGACACTAAATGGGGAGATGGCGGTGACAAGGGGCCAGCTGAAAAATGGGGGTCTTGGTGTAGTGTCTGATGCCATTTTTGACCTGGGCATGTCTCTTTCTTCATTTAACCTGGATGACACCGAGGTTGCCCTTCTTCAGGCTGTTCTGCTGATGTCATCAGGTGAGAACAGAAATATATTGGGATCCCAACCATTTTGAAACTCTTTAGTCTTTGTCACAAGCCTCTTTTTAAAAGAAATAGGGTATGTTAAATCTTGTAGTGTTGACTAGAGTAATGTGGGAGAAATTTTCTTTCAAAATCCCCATGCAGCTTAGAATTAGTTTGGTGAGCACTAGGAAAGAGTTCAGGGTATTCAGAGATGGGCAGAAAAGTGGCTTTGATAAAACACCTTGCTCGGTTTAGTACTTAGGGAGGAGGCAGGGATAATCCTCAGAAAGAAATCAGATCTGGTTCTGAGCCAATTTGCCTTGAATGAAAAACTGCTAATTTAGCAACAGTTGTCCGTACAGTAAGTTCCCTCTTCCCCTAGGTACTGGGCGGGAAGTACAGTTCACATGTTTCCATCAGTCTGATACGCTCAGTTTGATCTACCATCCTGTTTTCCTACTTAGCAGCACCACTGCTTGCTAATGGGCATTTGGGAGCTGTGCTGTTTCCCCACACTGGGACCATTTGCAACTGGTCTCTTGGTGGTGTGATACAGAAGCAGCACAGACCATTTCGTGTGATTTCCAAAGAGTTTCTAACTTTCTCAAATCGAATTTGATTTCAAATATGCTTCCACTGACTGTGCCAGGCCAAAGAGAAAATTCCATTCTTGGGCAGTGGCAGATTTGGCAAGATTTTGGTTTAAGACTGCTTTGAAGATTGGGCACTGGATAACAATACACAGACAGTGATTTACAAGCGTTAACTGTGTCTGAGATGGAAAGGTTTCCACATTAATCACAACACAGCACTTGAGCTTCCCAATCAAAACATTTTGATTTCTTTTTAGTTCCCCACACAGTGATACATGAGTTGGGGTTTCAGGGGACCTGCTTTCCCACAAGTGTTTCCTGAAGAGTGACCTGTGAAAGGAGCTTTCCCAGCACCCATCTGGGTGCAGGTTGAGACAATCGGCCAAACTTTTGGCCTTTGTTGTTCCTTGGTGCTCCGTAACAGTTTCCTTTGCAGCTCACCTGTGGATCAAAGCTTGATCAAAGCATTGATCAGACTGTAGAAAAACAGATAGGAAAGAACTGTAATTTAGATACCTGACAAGGAAATTTTTTTGGTTCTTTATTAGTCGTTTTACAGAAAGGTACAGATGGAAGCCTTAGCTGAGGTCAGGGATCTGTTGCTCTAGTCGCTGTAAGGAAACACTTCCCAAACAGCTCTACTCTAAATGGGCAAAGCAGGCAGAGGATGAAGAAAGAAAGAATTATTTCCTTGTTTTAACAGGGGTAGTACTGATAAGTGAGGTGTCCAGGGTCAAAGGAGTTGTTTGCAGCAGAGCCAAATGTTCTTGTTCTCCGTCCTTTCTTTCCTAACACTGAAATCATCCTGGTTTTTCCTGATTTATGATCAGGAATTTGTTAAAGTAAAGAAGTAATAATGATAATTCTGCTGCTTTGTATCTACAGATCGCCCAGGCCTTGTTTGCGTTGAGAGGATAGAAAAGTGTCAAGAGGGTTTCCTCCTGGCATTCGAACACTACATTAATTACAGAAAACACCATGTTGCACACTTTTGGCCAAAACTGCTGATGAAAGTGACAGACCTGCGAATGATCGGAGCCTGCCATGCCAGCCGCTTCCTGCACATGAAGGTGGAGTGCCCCACAGAACTCTTCCCTCCCTTGTTCCTGGAAGTGTTTGAGGATTAGAGAGACTGGAGCGGTTCTCCGCAGCCCCATCGCACTACTGGCTGTCATTTCATCCCGTTGCCCGGCTCTTCTCACCTCTGTTTGTTCTTCTTCTTCTTTCGTGCTCTTCTGTTTCTTGAGGGGGGGTTGGGTTTTTGTTTGGGTTTTCTTTTGGGGTTGCTGGGGGGCAGTTGTATACACATGGATGAAAACATCCCTTTAATGCGGGTACTTGTGACTATTGCAATTTGTTCTTCAGTCCTTTGATGTGAATGCTTTGACAGCTTAACAGTGAAAATACAAACAGACCAATCTCATTCACCAGCACTTGCGTGGTCACCAGCTCACACACATCATTGCTTGGAAAATATGGGAGAGGAATTGAAGTGGCAGAAAATAAATCGACCTCCGAGTTAAAACAGCTATTGTTAATTTGACCCTGGCAATTCTGTCTGGTATTGCCTCATTTTGCAGGGCACAAGCGACCAATCCATGAGATGAAATTTCTCGTCTACATGGTTGTTTCTGTTGTAACAATCATTATTATGATCTAGGCTCTTCATCATCATCATGATCCCATTGTTATCTGAGGATTGTTCCAGCAGATACAGTTTAACTATGCCCCATAAATCAAGTACTTAAAATAATGCAGAGTGTTAGAAGGGACTGACTCTTTTTTTTTTTTTTCCCCATGTGTATAAGAAAGTAAGATTCTTCAGTTCTTACTGCATTTGAACTCCAGGTAACTTCACTGGAAGGCGTGTTGGAGTAAGGAGGGGAATTTGATCCTCTGAGGTGCTTTTCCTGAGAGTGGAGAGGTCTCCTTTTTCTGAGGTGCATGGAAAATTTGTCACTCTGAGGGAGAAGGCTCTCTGTCAGGATAGGCTTTCCTTGGAGTTATTCAGGGATATAAATGCTCACAGAATGAGGACAAGGAGAACGAAACATACAGGGTGACCTTCAGATGGGACAGAAACCGACTGTGTTATTAACGACACTCAAGACTGCACAGCTTTACCCCAGTAATACAAATAGTGTTGCTTGGCAGTAATCTTTTGTTTTATATATATATATAAAGTTTATATGCACATATATATATAATTTTATATATATATAATAAGAAATCTTCAGCAGATGTCTTAAACATATTTCCATGTTTTTATCTTCTCTCTCTCCTCCTCTCACCTTCTTCTGTATGTGTGTGTTTGTGTGTGTTGATCAGCTAGGTTCTCCCTCCTTGTTGTCTGTCTGTGTTTCGTTTGGCTAGATTCTCTCTTGATTCCTTTAATTTATTTCCACTAACTGCACTAGCAGGAACCGAACGGAGCGATGACGGGATGTCCTGCTGCCGAAATCTGCAAGCCAGTACTCACAGTCCTGGAATGTTTGGAGGCCGGTGATGAGGGCATTATAGGTAGAGGTTGCTCTCTGTCATCCATCTCCATTCAGGGATGTTGTCCCTGGGTTTTATAAACTTGATATTAAACCATTCTCTGAATTTGTATGATACATCAAAAGCATCCTTCTGTTCTTCATGGGAACCAGAGACTTAGTTCACGTATTTTGCACTTCCTTATACCCCACGTTCTTTCATGTTGTGCATTCTTTTGTTCCCATTTCTTTCTCTGCTATTTATTGATATATTTGCCTGGCAAGTCAGTGGGCATTGTTAAGGTGGACGTGTTGACTTCCAAAGCTTATGGCCCATATCTAAACCCATATGCTATGTGTTTGTCCCCTCATGAAAACATGATACTCAGGAAAACTTACCTTGTAGGTGGAACACAGTATGTGTGTGTCGGATTAAATTCTTTCCACCCCTCTT
>NW_009626850.1:50697-74461 GCF_000690535.1 Cariama cristata
ATTTGGAGTACTATTTGCTGTGTTTTCAGGGATGTGGAATCTTGTTCTCCCTGTTCTTTGATACCATATGCACCTGTGATGAGTTGTGAGCACTGATCTTATCACTTAGGGGTTTGTACCCATAATTTAGTGAGAACTTAAAACACAATGGGGTGTTTAGGGGGGTTTTGCAGGTAGCAAGGAAGACAGACCATTGGAAATTTGTTCTGAAATGTTTGCTGAAGTTGAAGAAACTCTTTTGTGGGCTGTGATTGCTCCATCTCAAAGCATACGTATTAACAACTTCAGTCTCTATCCACATCCCTTGCAGAGCACTATGTCTTGCAGACAAGGAGTTAGAAACTTTCAAACTTTTTGGAGCAAGAAGCCAGACAACGTCATGAACTCACATGTACTCGTGCAGAATCTCAGATGAGCAGCATCCATAGTCACTAAAGAGTGCTAGATATCTGATTTGAGGGTGGCTTGATAGGGAACTGGTAGCATACAGGGAAAGCAAAAAAACAGCTGATCCATTGCTTGCATCTGTACTCACAATGGCTTGCAAAGAAAAGAGAAATGTGCGTGTCTTTTGGAGTTCTGTTCTGCCATGGATCTGAGCATGAAGTTCCTCCTGAAGCCAGTGCAAGTATCTCACCTGTTTACTAAATGTGAGCTTGAGTTAGTGTACAAGCTTTTGACCGGGCTGGAGATGAGATCCAGGAGAAAAAAACGTCATATTTCTCCTAGTGGTGTTCACAGTGATCTTACTACAAGGTCTGTGATGCTTCATGTATTTTTCAGAGCCTCAGTTCCTGCACTTGTGCTGCTGCTTGAGAGGTTTAGTCTGTCATTAAGGTCAACAATTCTTGTGCTTTGGGCTGTAAAGAAAATCAGTAGCCTAAATGTGAATTACTTAGGTGGGAAGTCACTACCCAGCAGTGACTTAGCTCATAACTATTGGAGCCCTCATAAGTGGCTTTTGAACACTTAGGATTGTCAAGACTGCATTAATCAAAAAATAATAAAGATCAGAGGTTAAAAAAAAAATGTGAGTTACTAGATTGACTTGGGGAAGCAGCTAGAGATGAAAGAACTTGAAACACCCTGGGCAGGACTGCAGTTTGAGGCAGTGCTGAGAATTAACACTTCACACACTGGCTGCTGTAAAAATCATTGCTTATACAGGAATTTGTGCCCCAAGGTCTACCATGGCAAGTTACAAAGTTTTAAAACAGCCTGCATAAATGGATGTGTGAATTTTTAGGCATCCGAGCTAATGGCCTGACTTCTCAAGATGCTGATGCAGTTTGGAGTTGTGCTTAATCAGGGTTCAGAAAATCGGGCCTTCTTCCTTAGGTGATTGCAGATGGACTGAAGTGCCTAAAATCAGGCAACCAACTTTGACAGGTTTGGCAGTGCTCTAAGCAGAAAGGACGTATGTCAATGTACTTTTCTAGCTTTTTAGATTAAGTTGGAGTCTGGCAGTGATTAACAGAGTGGGATTAGTAGTATTCCTCAATTGAAAACTAAGACCAAGCTCTTAGTTTGACAGATTTGATATGTTGACATCTAATGGCCTCTGATCTCCTACCAGTCTTACTTTGGGTGACTTCGTTTACTCCCTCAATATGGCACCTGATTTATGTGATGATGAGAGCAAAACTAGATCACACAAGGATGCTCTTGCAGACTCTTACCGGTGGATACTGACCTTAGTTCTGCAAAGATATACCTGCTTTTAAATATCAGTGGTCTCAAGCCATTGTAGGATTGAGCCACTGGATTGACCATCTGAGTGGCAGACATCAGTAGTGCAGTCCGCACCCTTTGTAGTAACTGGCCTTCTGAGTGAAATAACAAACGTCCACTTTCCAGTGCAGTCCAGAGTCTCAGTTCTGACGGTGCCACGTAACTCTCATGTTTGCTTTTGTGGTCTACGTGTGGGTGTTACATCGAAGATTCTTCTTGTCAGACCTGGTTGTCACTGTTCATGGTTTTGCCCTGAGTAACACGTGCATTTAGATATCCATTTCATGTGTAATCTCAGTTAAGTTATTTATAATGACATATATAGTGCGTGATAATTATTTTTGTTTACATTCTGCCAAAATGTAGATGTTAGAGTTAGACCTCCAAGGTCCAATATCATCCTTGGGCAGACTGCTTGCTTCTTCAGAGGCGAGCATCAGAGAGAGGAAAAAACTGTCCAGAAAGATCATTTGTATCAGAAATCTGCCAAGACAGGGCTGTTGATCACAAGCGGAGCATGTCATTGCTAGTGATGTATTTTTATGCTATGGAACTCTAACCTGTATGTGTCATATTGACTTCTTGCTGCATGAATCATAAATTATAAAAATCATTCTTACGGTTTTGAGATGTAGCCAGCATTCCTAAGGCTAAACCTTTTTCATTGACAGAATCAAAATCCACAACCAAGGAACGTATTCCTCTCACTGTGAGAGCAATTGAAAGTGTTCAACATTTATCTTTCACAAAGGAAGAGGCGACAGCACCTCTTAATGTGTCTTGTTATTGTGATGATCTGGAAATGATTGCCAGACGTTTCCTTTTGATATAGCAATGAAGTGATCCGTATTTAAATTTTATAGAGAGAATTTTATTCTAGTGTGATAGAGATTTATTTTCCACTTAAGGACTCAAAATGGTGTGAGCACATTTTTTTTACTATGGTATATTTTTGCTTTAAAATTAAAAACAACAAAAAAAAAGGTTTGGCCTTATCACAAAGTTTTAGTGTGTTGTATAGGTGTTAGCAAATGCAAAGAGTATGCATTATTTGTGTGTATCCACATTGACTGATGTCGCCTTCAAAAAGCAATATTGTGCAGGTAATAAGTTGTTTGTGACTGTCCATTGCACAGTTTACCTTCTTTAAAAGCTGACCTTGTTTATGCACAAGACAATCAAATGTAAATCTACATCAGCACCCGGGTGTAGATTAAATTTATGTAAATTGCTGAGCACAATGTAAAACATTAAAAGACACTTTATTTAATTACACATTTAATGTTGGTAAAGATAGTATCAGGGCATGAACTAGCTGACATACTGTAATTTCTTTTTCTCTTTTCTGACTTCCTTAGCACTCTTCGGTCTTAGTTTGCTCATAAATACATCAAATTAGTCACTCATAATTTTTTTGAAGAGAAGGGTGGTTTGGGTTGTTTATTTGTTTTTGTGAAGTTGGTTGGGAGGACTTCTTACTTTGTCTATGAGGTTTGTGGGGTTTGCTTATTTGGTTTATTTTTTTATATCAGTTTCGTGCCCTGAGGGTAAGGCAAACATTACACCGTACGGTAAAAAACAAAGTACCTTGGATGATGTATTTTTTTGCAAACAGTGTTAAGAGTTATGCTAGATTGGTAATATTTTTTCAGCCGAAAATATATTAAAAAAAAAAAAAATCTGTGATCACAAATGTTTTAAACTATCTAAAGAGAAAATTTGTATATTTGGGGGAAGAAAATAATTTTTACATAGCTTTTGTATGCAGATATTAAAATGTAATTATGAATATAGTGGGCATAGATAACTGTGTAAGCTTGAATTCTAAAAAAGAAAAAGCTTATAACTGAAAAGTGGTCCTGGTGTCTCTGTCTCTTTGTTCCAGGCTGTTTCGTCAGCTCTGTCGCACACTTTCAAGCTGCTGGAATGGGATAAGTAGGACCCAGAGCACAATGTTGTATCAACTCTAACCTGTTCACATTTCTATCTTTCCGCATCCCTTTCATCACCTACCTCTTATCTTATCTCCTCTCCTCCCCTCCCTTGGGCACCCGGCCAAAGGTTTTCACTTCCCCACTGTTCACATCAGCCAGCCTTAATTCACTCCAGTGAACTGACTCTTGATTTATGTCTCAATTATATTTTTTAAAGGAACGCCCCTTCTTTGCTTCTCTGTTCTCAGTCTAGACAGGGATGGTGTGACAGGAGCAATAGGCTTCCCGTCTCCACGCATTCCATACCTCAGTCTCCTACGTATTGGAGAAGGTCTTCTCATTCAGATACTCTCTGTAGTCTCTTGTTCCTTTGCAGTTGTGATTTCTCCTCCAATTCTTTCATTCCCCTCAGGAAGAAAAGCAAGACCTAGCACCTGCATCCAAAGTCGCGTCTTGGCCCGCCCCAGATGGGAAACCTATTTAAGGCTGTCGCTTCACAGTGATTTCCACAGGCATATACTGGCTGCCTGCCAGCTCCGGGTCCTGGTCCCCTTCCACGTGAGGTGCTGGGAGCCTTCAGACGGACGCCGGGCTCCCTGCCCTCCCTCTGCCCGGCGTCGGTGGGAACGCCTTCCACACGCACGACTCCACGCCAGGCTCCGTGTCCCTGGGGAGCGCCGTGCCGGCACCTCCAGGGTCCCTTCCCACTGTCGCCCATGGGAATAGGGCCTGCCTTCAAAGGCAGAAGCTCTGTCTCAGGAGCCGGAGGGAAAGCACGAAACCCATGCTCTGCCTTAAATTAAATCCCTTCGAGCACTTCGGTTCAGGTACCTGAGGGAGGAAGCCTTGCCAAAGCCTCTGAATTAGCGCTGATGTCGGCTGCTCAGGCCCTCCAGGACCAGCTCGGGAGCAAGGAATTGATTTGCTACGTAACAACTTGTTCACTTGATGGGAAGAAATAATTCCGGTACCACAGACCCCAGTGCATTGGCTGTGATGCTTTCAGCCTTCATTTGTAGTGATGAAGTCTGTGTTGTTTCAAAAAGTAGCGTGAGGTCTGTGGAGAGGAGCGGTATTCTGGCAGCCATGTGTATTTGCTTCAGTACCTGTTTATCGCCACGGAGAAGGCCATAAAAGATGGTCAGTTGTGCCCCCTGAGCACTGGCACTGCCCGCAGGAGCGTGTTCTTGGTGATGCTCTCCTCGTGTACCCTGAGCCTGTTGTTGAACGTACAGCTGCAGTGTGTCCTTCCTCTTGGTGACAGTGGGTGAGGGTTTTCTCCCCTTGAAAACTGAGCCACGTCTGAAGGATTTTCACAGTGTGAACTGAGGAGTCTAACGTTAAACAGCCGTGTGTCTTATACTTGGGGTCATGTGTGCTGTGTGGTATTCCCAATAGCATCAATGGTTTCAAAACGAAGCATGTTCGTATTAAGAGGCACCGCAGATGCACCACCTTTGAAATACGTAAAGGGTAAGTACAAAAGTCTCTCCGTTCTATTTATCATATTGCACCACTCCTTTACAGTTTACCAGGTAGAGAAGATTCCTGTCCAGATTGGATCACAGGGCATCTTTCTCTCCTCTCGTGCCTAGGTCTGTGGGCAGCACTGACCCTGCAGGTACTGACTCAAGCTGCCTTGGTAGGCACAAAGAAAAGATACGCCAGAAGACCCTTTTGCCAGGGTCAAGGAGCAGATTTCAAGCAGAATTAAAAAAAAAATGAGGAAGGCCCGTTGGATCATTTATGATAGCTTTGAGACTTCTGAGGTCAAGGAATCCTGAAAGACTTGTGGGATCCCCAAGTCAGAGGTCACAAAGGGAGAAAAGGCTCCTAGGTCATCCTGACCTTGTGGTGCCTTGGAAAATCACAAATGTGGAAAAGTGGTACAAGTTCAGTACTCTGCTGTGCAGAACCAGGGTGGCCTTCTACAGGGAAAACGAGACCATCTATAGTGGATTGTGTCTGGAAAACAGTTTAAAAAAGTAGAAAAGGACATCAGCAAAACAATGAAACATTTCTCAAATGCCATTGGAATTTGAATTTGCAAGAAGCTGTCTGAGTAGGTATGGGGGTAGCTTTAAGCAGTATCTCTCCGAGCAGAAGTGCTCTAGTTGCAAGAAATAAAAGCAGTTTTGCAAAATCCAAACAAAAGTGGTATTTAGAGGGAAGAAACTATGTGTTCTGTGTAGCTGCAAGGTCTTTGATATCTCCCTGCTCAGAGGTAGGAACAAAAAGCAGAAGAGAAGTTGTCTTTGCTGGAATGACTGTACAGGCAGAAAGCTTCACTGCCTGATGCAATGTTTAAAATGAAATGAGAGCTTGGGCATACCTTAGTGTGTATATAAATGTGCGGCAGGAGTTGGCTAGGGCTGAGAACACATCCAAAGTGCAATCTCAAAGACATATTCTTTACTCTAAGGAGCAGGAGCCCAGGAAAAGAAAAAGTTAAAAAGTCAAAGACCTGAAAAAAACCACAAATGCAGCAATACCTGAGGATGAGACAATTCCTGGCGAGTAGATAAAGCACTAAGAAAGAATTCAAACTGATGAAAGAAAGAAAAAAAAAAAAAGGCAAGAAAGCAAGACAGCAAGCAAGCAAGACGAAACAGCAGTATTAGAACAGAAAGGTGAGAACAAAATGCATGACCAGTGGTGAGCAATTCAATGTGCAGGACTTCACATGGTCCAGACAATCCTGGATTTGTTCGCTCATGATAAAAACATGCGTGCTGGCTTTACATTATTATTCTCGCTGTCCAGAATTAACCTTCTTGGAAAAAGGCAAACTAAGCTAACCTTGCGTCTTGGATTGGTGTTTACTAAAGCGTAAGAGAGCAGCTCCAATAACTGCAGGTAATGGGCTTTGCAGCTTTGTCGAAGAGCGTGGCTCTGTCTGCGTGTTGCACCAGGGGCTGCTTAGCCAGCGCGCTCCGAGGAGAGGTGCTGTCAAAACTGTAAGGAATATATGGAGAGAGGCTGAAGGGTCAACAATCATCTGCTTTTTGCACTTGTGAGTTACAGGCTAGCATCCTTCACGCTGGGACCCTTACTTGACAAAGAGTGAAGTATGTTGAGTTCCTGTGTAGTCAAATGTAAAAAAACAAAGCTGGAAATAATTCGTGGCTCTGAGAGGCCAAATCCTGTGCCCCCTGAAGTCAGAGCTGTAGATAACGGCAGAAGATGAGAGCCAGGCTGTGGTCTTGGTGAAGTTGTTCCTTGCTCCTGTGAAGCGTAGGAGAGATTACAGGTACTGTCAGTTGCTTTCACAAAAGGCACAAGAATATGTTTGGTGACTATGACACAAAAATGTAATCCATAATTTGAAAACCGCACGTCTTGGCGAAGCAGGTCAGAATCAGTGAATGTGAGCAGCAGAAAGCCTACAAGATGCAAAACCATGAACATCCCAGAGGGCTGAGTCAGAGGGGGCTGGGAACATCTAACTCAGTATGCTTGTGTTGCCAGGAGTTCCTTTACTTCTTCTGGGCAGGAATAACTGTCCTCTTCAAAGACTCAGAGGAATCTGACAGGCATCAGCTTCCAGCATCTCCCCCTTCCTTCCTCATCCTCTGCCACCAGTGGGTAAAGGTTTTGCCTGGGAGCTCCCCTCCTCCGTGCCCTGCATCCTCTCGGGCCGAGCACACGGGGTTTATCAGGGCAGCCTCTAACAATGCACCTCTCCCTGTCCTCAGCGGAGGTCTCCTGTGCTCCCACCACTGGTGTCTGCAGACCAGAAGCCACAACCTTCTGCTAGCCTCTTTGGGCCCTTCTTTACATTCTCCTTTTCAGACCCATTTGCAGGAGCGATCGCTGTGGCTGGAGAGCCCGGCTGGGCCAGAGTGCCTGTGCTGTCCCCGGTGAGAGCTGGGGCCGGCTGCCCTCCCCTGCGGTGAGACCCTGCTCCCCGGGCAGGCACGAAGCCTTACTCTGAGACGACTGCATCTCCCGATGGAGAGGACAGGGCTTGGACCTTGGTACTGGATGCAAACCTTGAGGTATGTGGGGCTGTGCAGGGCCTGATCCTCCATCTCTGCACCCCAACACCTGCCCCCCACAACAAGAAAGAGGGTGCCGACAAGCCAGTCTGCAGAGAGGAGGGGGAATGGTCTTGCCCATCACTCCCAAGGAAGAGTTCAGCCGAGTTGCTCTTCCCCTGTGCACATGTCGGGGCAGGAGGGATCTACTGTCTCCTCCCTGGCATGGCTCGTGCCTCTGCACTGCCTTGGCAGCCTTCCCCCATCTTGGGCACCCGGAGAAATGGGGCAGCCCAAACTAAATCTCTTCTGCAGATCTGCCCGTGGCAGGAGCAGTCCTTGAGCCAGCTGGTAAATTCCTGTGGGCTGTGGGGAGACAAAGTGAGCTGCTGGAAGGAGCAATAGGCCTTCAACCCTTCGTGGCTGGGTTGTGTGACTTGGATGTGCTCTAGCTTGAGTCAGTCTTGCCCTTTCACTGCTGTGCTCCGTCTGCCTAAGAAACAAGTGGGGCAGCTGTGCCTGCCTGCTGTCTGACAGCGGTGGGGACGTTTGCAGGGGCTTCCAGGAGGTGTCAGATCAGGGCTGCGAGACCAAGGTGCAGCAAGAAGGCAGGTGAGATACATGGCAAGAAGTGATGGGAAAGACTGCAGCCAGCACTTGGGTTGTGCATGTGAGGTGTGAAAAGCCGAGTCACACAGTTCTGTCCCAGCCCGGGCTCTGCCCAGCACGAGGGCAAGAGCAGCCCCGGCTGAGCTGCAGGAGCCTGCTCTCAGGCAAAGTGGGGCTGGAGGTGTGCTGGAGGCCACCACTGCGACTGCCAAGGGTCGTTTTCTTGTCTCCGTGATGCCCAACTTGTCTTTCAAATGGAAAAGCTGGTGCTGGAAGTGGAAGGCACTGCTCTGTGGTGGCACTTGAGGCAAGTGAGAAGCCCCCCGTGCTCCCCAGACACCTTTGTGAGCCATCTCTGCGTGGCCGGATCCAGAGGCACGGGGCGCTGATGCCATCACTTCGCTGCAAAGAGTGAAGGCCTTCGCTGCGCTCTTGATGACTCTGGGAGTCCCAGCTGAAGCCTGGTTGTGGTTTTTTTCCGTAAGTCCGGGCATTTCCTCCCTGTGACCCAAGTCCCGCTCACCAAACACGCTTTGGCCATGGAGCTGCGCAGGACAAATGCCATGCTGAGCTCCCCGAGGCACCAAACGTGCCTTTGCTCTTTTGCTCTTGTCCATACAGATGTAGCCTGAGGTACTCCAGCGTGACCCCAGAGAGCAGGACATGACCTGTGTTTGGTTGTGCTGTGCCGATGGGTAAGAATTGGGCCATCTTCTCTGCGTGTGCCTTGAGGACCTGGAGATGTGGGGCACCTAATGGATGGTGAGCCTCTCCGAGAGGTACGCCAGTGAAGCTGCCACAGCATCCAGGAGCTTTAACCTTCTCCTGGCAGATTCAGGGTTGCAATGAACTGATACGGCCCAGGCCTCTGCGGTGCAGTGCTGATGCACGCTAACCGAGGCCCTGGCTCTGCTGCCGGTCCAAAAACAGCCAGGGCGTCTTCATGGGAAGGAAACACCAACCTCAAGCTGCTTGACCGAACAGAGAGCAGAGGGACGTAGTGGGCAGCTAACGATCCTTGTGCGGCACCTTGCCAAGCAGCTGTGCCCGCCAGTGGTTTGGCTAGCGGCAGCTGACGGAGACCAGTTGACTTATTCCCAGCCAGGCCTGAAGGCTGAGATCCCAAGCTGCAGCGGGAGGGGTTGAACAGAGGTGTCCAAGCTGCTGTTGCTAGAGGAGCAGGAAGGGAATAGGCCAGCAGCTCCAAAATAGCTTCTAAAGGTGACATATAAAATTTATAGACACCTTCTCGCTAGATATCTGAAGTGAAGAAGTAGGAAGAAGTAGCCAGTGCCCCAAAAGTTTCAGAAGAGGCTGAGCACAAGGAACTGAGCAATGGGCTTTGCCAGGGTGCTGAGAGCTACAGCTTGTGGTTGAGCACTTCAGTCCTCAAGGGGCCTGACTTAGGTCTTGGTGCTGGAAAGAAGTGGTGGGGCAAGGAGGGTAGCTTGGTCTCCTGAGTCCCACAGCACACACCAAAGCTGCTGGTCTCTCCTTCTTCCCGCCGTGAGCTCTCTGTGTCCGCACTCCTGGGTCTAGCCCTGAGGCTTCCCTGTGGGATGGAGCTGCAGAGCACGCCCTGCTCTGGCCCAGCCAGGTCCCTCAGAGGGGAAGCCCATCTTTGTCACTGCCTGGACAGCGAACCAGGTGCTTTATCTGTCGTGTGCAGATCGTCACAGCTCTAAACACTGTTCTCTTCCAGAGTTAAATCTTGTCAGGAGGGGAGGGTTTCTCTGCCACTGCTAGGTCAATACCTGTCCTGCAGCATGGGGAGAGAGCATCTGAGAAGAGGTGCCCAGGTAGAGCCTCTACCGGGTAGAGTGTGAGAGCCCACCAAGCTGGTGTGGTAGCGCCAGGCTCCATCTGATGCTTTCCAGGAGACATGGCAGCCTGAAACTCTCCCAGGGAATGCTCTTCTCTGCCCAGTACATCCTGCTCCTTTCCTGTACCCCAGCCTTTGCAACGCGGGAGGACGAACAGGCCCTCAGCTCCCATAAATGGCCTGTGAAGGCAGGTCCTGACATCAGTTGTGCATTTCAATGCAGCATACGTGCAGAAGAAATGTACTCCAGAGGCATGAGCCTTCCCTGGAAGTCCTGATGACACCAGAGATGGGATGAGGGGCATCAGCACAGGCTTCTACTCACCAGGTCAAGAGCTACAGCACTGGAGAGATGGTCACAAAGGTCTGCCGGAGGGAAACGGGTGGTGACAACAGGGACGGATCTGCTGCCTCTGAAGCCTGGGTGCAAAGCTCAAGAGCAAAGTATTCTTTGTCAGGCGTCCGTAGTATTAAAAGGGGCATCTGGTTGTTATAAAAACCCGGCATTCACGTGACTGTTCTCCCCAGAAGCATCCTGTCACCAGAGTTGTGAATACTGTTGCCAAGACCCAAGGGAGAAATAAGAGTCTGCGGGAGAAGCGGTTCTGGCCAGAAGGAGAGGGATTTGAGCTCCCTGCAGGCTGTGTGTTTGCACAACTTTGCACTCAGCACAGGGCTAAAAACCCAAACTGGGCTGATCCGTTTCCACTCTACATCCCCAAAACCCTACGCTGAAAAATAGGTGCCGATTGCCCTTTGAGTCAAAGGTCTTGTGGGGCTGACTGTTTGTTTTGGGAGCCAAGGGCGGCTTCAGGTCCCTGGCTGCCCTGCACTGAGGGCAAGGGAAGACCTCGGGCTGGGAGTATCCGTGGGGAAATCACCACGGGCCTCCAGCAGCCCGCAGGCACGCAGCCCGGTGAGCCTGGAGCCGTGAGAGCTGAGCTCCGGCACCGGCACCGGGGCTTGGCGGCTGGGCTGAGCTCAGGGTGGAGAGGGCACACAGAGACCTTTCGGGTCGTGAGGTGTGGGATTCTTCTTAATTTCAGTTTTATTTAAAGTTCTATTGAAAAAATCAATAGCGAAATTAAGTAATCATCCAATGTTAATTATACCTTGTCACTTTTCTAGCCCTGCTGATCTGATTTGCCTCTAGCCTTGGCTTCAGACAGTTGAACGCACCTACACGCTACTTTTCCCACACGTGTTTTTTCCTGAGCTGGGAAGGTGACAGTGTTTCAACTTCAAAACAAAGCTAACAGTCTCTGTTTCTTTTTTATGGTGGAAAAGAAGGTGATAATAAGGATTTTTAACCAGGAGATGTCATGACAAGACAGACATCTAGGGCAGGACGAGGCCAGGTTTCAGAATCACTTCCATGACCTGCAGTGCTGCACTTTTATCCCTCCACAGGTCCAGGAGGCTGATCCCAGTAACATTTTCTTTTTCATCAGGAAAATAAATATTTATTTTTCCTTTTTCTGGGCTTCAGAAGAGACTTAGGAGATGTTTGACTTCCTCAGAGTCAAGATGCTTGACTTCTGCAAAGTCAAGTGAGCCCCTCTCAGCTGTTGACGTTTTGCATCCGCTGCGGATGAAACTCTCCTCCTATTCGATGTATATTTTAAGCAGAGGGTTTGATCAGTAAGACAGAACGCTTTCCTGCGCCGGCTGTTTGGCCTTCACTCCTCCATATCACACGTACGCACACGCTGACTCCTGGGCATTTTCTTTTCCAGCATGCGGTAATGGTTCCTGCCCTTGGGTCACAGGTCGGGTGCCAAGGTCTTGTAAGAAGCAGGGCTGTTCTGGGGGGATGCCAGTGCTCTCCATAGAATGGAAACTGCCATCGCTCTAAAAGTACTGCAAAAACTTGTATTGTTTGTGAGATAGTGCAGGTTTTTCCTATTGCATGAGTTGAGGATCAGTTACGAAAACCTCGCTCTTCTCTGCTGTTGCAAGCTGTGGGATAGTTGAGGACTGCGTTATTCTTGGACCAGATTTGAAGTAATCTAGCCCTGAACATAAGAGCATATTCTGAGCTTTAATTTACTTGGCCCTAATTTTAGAAGTTGATGTAATATTATTTTATTAAGAAATCTGCGTATTACCTTCCCTCTGAGCTTCCATCATGTCCCCAAAATGAGTACTGAGTGGTTTGTACTGAATTTCCCATTTTTTTCCTCTGTTACTTCAGGCCCACTGGATGTAGGGTGCCAGGGATAATTTTTGTACAATGCAAAGTAACTGATGACTAATAATAAGACCCAAATCTTGAAACTGTTTTCATAATTCCCCTTCTTGAAAGGAGAGGTTGAAAAAAAGGAGAATCTCCATTTCCCTCCCTTGTGTATATCCGTGCATAAAATACCTTATCTAATACAGAAATGTATCCTTCTGCTTCTGCATTGGAGCATCAGTATTTTAATGATTTTTAAGCACAAATATGGTAATTAACAGATGAAAACTACAGCCTGCAACAAGTAAGCAGAGATAAGTGATTGCTTAAGTTTTGTCTAGTTTAAAGAGCTGACCTAACTGATGATGATGCAGTTGGGTTCAGGCCTAAAAGCTGTTCAGAAATCAGGTGGCTGCAGAAAAAAATCTTACTTGCATGTAAGAGTCAGTCATCCTCATCATTTATTTCAGTGGAGATCTTTCTGAGCGAAACATCTTTTTTTTTTTTTTTTTTCCTAAAGTGGGCTTAACAGCATTGAGAAGTGATACAGTTGTCTCACAATCAATGAGAAAACTTTGGCCTTTTTCACCAGTTTTACGAAGTGCGGCAAATGCAGGGAAAGGTTTAAAGGCCCAGTCTTGCTAAATCTTTACCCCTGGAGCTGGGCTTACCCATGACAGCAAGGACCTGTCTTTGGCAAAGTTGAGCCCGTTGAATTTTGTGTATGGGTTAAACTTCATTGAAGAGGCACAAACAGCTGTGTGGAGATTCTGCCTGTGGTTCGAACCAGTTTATGCTCCTGAACTAGATACCAGTTTAAGCTACATTAAAACAAAAGCATGTCTTTTCCCCGGTTACCTCTGCTTGGCTATGCTGACTGAATGAAACCGGTAAAAGCCTAAGGACCAGAGATACATCTCAGCCTGGCTGAGGTGGTTACTTGCACCCACAAAATGGGGTTCTGAAGTGCTAGCAGGGACGAACAGTGGTACCACCTTGGCATCGCTCACCTCAAAGCGTATTAAATTACAGAGCTCTGTGGACTGGGATGAGAGCTGTGTCAAGTGTTGGTGAAGAAGTGATGCGAGTATGCTTGTGCACGGTGAGGTCTGCATCGCCTGGACAGCGGGTACAGGCCCTAAGGGCACTTGTGTTGCACCTTGCTGCATTGCTCCTGCCTCCAAGCACGTCAACCTCACCTCCTCAGAGGGTCCCATTGCCCCCAGTAGAACCACTGAAGCAGTAAGACACTCGCAGAGTGTGCAAAGACACGAATCTGGCCCTACTGTGGTATTTCAAAGATGAAAAAAAAAAAAGGCGATGAGGAGAAACATACAGTTTTATATACAAAGATGTTCAAATAGCATGAAAAGTCAAGCATATACCACAATCTCTTTAAAAAAAAAAAGAACTGTAGAAGACTGAAAATGACCTCATTTGGAAAAACAAAGGAAACAACAGCGACTGGAGGCTGCCTGTGATCCCTGCTAGTGATTCGCGATGGAAGAGTGTTTCCCTGCCGTGATGTGCAGGGACTGCCACCGCTTCGAGTCACAGCACTCCACACCACCCAGCCCCTCTGCACAGAGCCTGGGGAAGGGGGCAAAACCCCAAGGAAACCAGGTTTCACAAAACATCTCATTTGGTTGGAAAGCCAACTTTCTAGCTAAGGCAGTTTGAAACATCATGTTCCAAGCAGCCTGTCGGGGCTCTTCCCGCAAGGAAAGGCTCGTGCGTTATGCTGTGAACGTTGAGTTTGCACCTAGGCGATAAGTGATAGCTTTTGTGACAGATGTACCGATGAATAGATGCAGGGAGCCATTTATCATCTGAAATTTCTCTGCTGAGAAATACAGCCTGGCTGTGAGTCCTGATGCGCCTGGGTTGCTGGCAGAGCTTCTGTAAGGGGTAGGGTGATTTCAGTCTGATCCTGCACAGGCTTTTTCGAACTGCTCCACGGTTCTTGCAGCACACAGCTGGTGTGGCCATGGGTGAGGCGGGTAGGAATTTTTGCTGCTTGAAAATCTTATCATATTCACAATGCAAACGTCAGTTACGTGCTTTGTAACTGGGCCCTGCAGACAGGCTGAGCTTGTCCCTTTGAGGAGTCTGGGCACAGAAGTGCGCTGAGAAGCTCAGGCAGTTGTTTCCTTTGGATCCTCATTTGTGACTGCACATTGGACTGGTTGGAAGATTACATTTCAAACTGGGTTAGAGAGAAAGCTGGTTTTCCAAATGAATTAGCTGTTTTGTAAAAACGTTCTTCTTTCCAGCAACTTTCTTGATTCTGCAACTCAGGCATTCTTCTTGAGATAGAACATTGCAGTTTATTCTGGGAGTGTAGCATGGGCATGAAAACTGGGAAACAAACACCTTCACCTGGAACAAAGCAAAAACTGGTTTTGGAAATACAGCCATCGGATCTTATGAAGCTTGTTGATGATTATCTCCCTAGCCAGACTGCCTCTCTCTCATTCCTTGTCATCTGACCTCTTTGCATAATGCCAGAAACCATCAAAGAATCTCCAAACTCCAATGACCCCAGCCTGTGCAGAATAGGGACGCATAACACCAACACTATGTGCTGCTGGAGAGCATCTCTGACATTCCTGATAAAATAACTACAGGAGAAAGAGCAATTGAAAGCTTTTCTTTCAACTACCTTCTTTCCTGAAGTACTTTGCCAAAACTGCAAAAGCCACAGAAAGAAGAAAAATCCAACTAATCTAAGCTACAGCAACCTCAGGACAAGGAGCTTGCCAGACTATATGATGAACAGGATTTAGAAATTACCTGCTTAGATTTACCCTTCTGCCTCCTCTCTGCACTTATTTGATTTTACAAGTTTTGCTAGGGAGATTATAGTTTAAACAGAGGAGCTTTGCCCAAACCAGTAGTAAAAAGTACAGGAGAGCTTCAAGTGAAAAACAGGAAACTTCTACACCACAAGAATCCTGAATGTTCAGTTTAAAGAAGATTCACTGATTGGAAAATGCTAAATATTGACTTGAGGGCAGTAAGAATGATAAACGTTCAGAAAAGAGGACATGAGATCAATTTAATAAAAAAAAAAAAGAGGAGAGGTAGTCCAGCTAAAAAGCATGTTTTGCCTTTCAAGGGGGAAATCTAAAATTCTGTGACTATGCAAAAGCCCTGGGATAAAATGTTTAAGACTTCACAGGCTGAGGAACTCCATTGAATACCAGGTGTTATATGGCCTCTAAAACTGGAAAAGGCGTGGTGAAGCCATGCCATAAAGGCCAGAAAATGTCTATTTACTTTCTTCCAAGCACCAGACAGACCCTCCAGAGGTGGGAATAGACCTCAAATACCTGTCACAGCCCCAGTCTTTGCTATCTCCTCTCTGGACACCCCTCAGAGCTAAGCCAAGGGCTGGTGTTTGTGGCGAGCAGCAGTGAGCTCTTCTCTCAGCCCCAGGCTGATGCCCACCTTGCTGCTCAGCAAGAGGTTGGCCATGGGCCAGAGTGAGGGCTCAGGTTTCCAGGAGCAGAGGGTCCTGCTCCATTCTTGGACAGCCTGGGGGCAAGGATCTGGCATTGCATTGACTGGGAGGAACACCTTCATCCTCTTCCTGGGGCCAACAAGGTTTGCGCTAGGCCCACTTGGTCAAGATGACTGGTATGGGCAGGAGCAGCAGGAGGGTTAGGGAAAGGAGTGGCTGCCACACTTCATTCCTTCCTGGGTTTTAGAAGACTTCCGAAGTCAGGTTGAAGACTGCAGCACACAACTGTTTCTGAACTTTCCTGCCCTTTGATGAGCCCACCTGAACCCCAAGCCCAATACTCTGCGTGGCCTGACATCACCGACCCCATCCCGTCACTGCACCTGAGAGACAGAGAGAGAGTCTGGAGCTCCTGTACCTCATCCTGGTGTGTTCAGCTCCATGGGACCACACAGAAACATAGTTCATCAGCTCTTCCTTTAACAAACTTAAATTAGAAATTGCCGCCAGGGCACAAACACCTTCCCCAGAAATGTGGCTCAGGACAAAGAGGAGACCTCTCCAGCCTGAACTGCAACACCACGGACCTCCCTGGTCTCCCTGGCCAAATGTGGGGCTGTTCCTCCCATCCTGGGCACAGACCCCAACCCTACCCTCAGCTCCAGCCGCACATGAGAGGGAACAAAACCATCAACTTGCTAGTTGAAAATACTAAATCCTACCTGGCCTGTGCCATCGCAGGGCCTCTTTCCAGCTATGCAGAACCAATGATCTGTTTTCATACTTCCCTTACTTCATCTTCCAGCATTAAAAGAGACCATGCTGTCCTTCTGTGCGTGGGAAAGTCACTTCTTTATTTCCCGTCAGCCCGTTTATTCTGTTTAATCTTTGTTGATTTTTATCTCTAACTTTGTTCTGCTTTTCTATAAAATGTGGTATGTTCTTCACACGTAGGTATAACTTTCACCTCCATTTGCTTTCCTCAACAGGGATAATACTGTAGTTTTTAATTCTTCATAAAAGTCCTGTTGCTGCCCATAGGAATAAATTAAATTGTTCATCACGTTCGGTTTGCTTTTATGATCATGTGCTCATCCACCTTGAAAGAGTGGGATTTATGCAGAAGTAATTGAGTAAATTAACTATCTAGGAAATCTTAGGTAAAACTTAATAATGTCCTTAATATGCTTTTGTACTTAAACTTTAAATCTTCAAAGCTGTAACACATGCAGTTCCTGTTCTTTCTCACTTTTTTGTATGATAGGATAGCACCTGTTACAACCAGATTCTGCGCCAGGCTTGCCGATATCTCAAGAACACGAAAATCACAACCATCGTCTGATCCAGGGTGTCATGGAAGGAGCTGCCCTTCCAGGTGGGCATGGGCACTAAACTGCCATCCCCCCCAGGGCTCTGGCTTCTCTCCTCTTCGCCGTCTCGCTTGTAAGATATGCCCATCGACAGACTGCCAACTAAGCCAACCAGCCTTTTCTGGTACGTGGGGTCACTGACCAAAAAAGAGTTCTCTTCTCCTTCTTTTCTATATACTCTGAAGAAAAATAGTAGGCTGGAGCCAATAGTCCTTTCTCAATGTGTGACATCTGACAGGTCTAAAAAATATGTGGAAAGAACAGGTTAGATTTGTTTATATGCCAGTCAGGACACGTCCTCGAGAGTAGACCTGTCATCTAGCCTTATTTCACTGGTTTGGAGCAATTCGATGCAAAGAAAAATTATGTAATGACAAGATACAAAAATGCCAGAAAGCACATATACTTTCAGCAATAACTCCTGATCATTGAAGATCAAGATGGGAGAGAGTGATACAAGTTCCCTGAGCTCTGTTACAGCAAGTACAATAAATATAACACAGATTCAGAAGCCAGAGGAGCTTTTACTGATAACACTTCTTTAATTAAAATGTCCCAAACATATGGTCAGGAAAAGAAAGACTCATAATGTGGGGAAAGAAATCTCAGCACAGTATAGAGAAAGTGTTTATAGTTTGGCACCCTCTCATTTTTTTCCTCTCGGGATGTTCTGTGTTTTACACTGTAAATACATTCGGTCCTTTCTCACTTGTACTGAGAGACTTCAAGAGAGAGAGGGAAAAAAGGGCAGATATTTAAAAAATATGTATCATCAGTAAAAAGATTGCACAGCTTAGCACCAACGATCAGAACTTCTTTAGGCTGTGCAAAACCAGAAAGTGAGAGCTTTTGCTTGCAGTTTACACATTTGCACGTTATTACCAAATGTATCTTTACTGTACTTCTATCCTATTCCAACAAAAGATAATAACTGTTCCCGCAGACAGCAAGACCTTGACTTCTCCTAGGCCAGAGTAACTGAAAGCAAAATTGTAAAAATTCTGATTTCTCAAAAGATTTAAGTCCCCCGATTCCTGACAGCCTTTCACCAAAGTGTTATTGAAAAATCCTGACTTTGAGACCTTTTTCACAAGCCGCTGGTAAGGCATATTCCCTTTGCAGAGTAATCTGGCTCCACCAAGTGACAACTGTTGTGACTGCCAGTCTACACCTGCAGCTAGGAAAATACAAATCTGGCACTAGGTACCGCAACAAGCCAGTAACATCGACATTTCCTTGGAGAGATTTCAACTCCAGTAATCCATGTCCTTCAGATTATTTCACTGTAATAACTATGGAACAAATTGTGATGGGGAAGAAGGGTTACAGAAAAGCAAATGGTTTCCCACAGACCAATTTCACAGCCTTTCCGATGCTGGATAACGTACATACCTCTAGAAATGTGATGGGTACTTGAGGACGATGTAGAAGTGACCATACTATGTGGCCTTTTTCATACAAAGATGTGAGAGAGCATGCACTGGAAGGCTCAGACAAAGGGGAGAAGCTTGCTGACACACAGCCACGAGGCAGGATGTTCTCGACCTATTCTGCATAACCATTTTTGAAATAAAAGGTACTCTGAAAGAAATGAGTGAGGCAGTTGAAGACCTGGGACAAACTGTGCACAAGACAGTGAAACAGGTTGCTTTGGAAACCGTGTTTATGAACCTGCTCAGACATCCTACACATAATCTTTTACACGTACAGAAGTGTGGGGGAAAATAGATGTGCTCAGATGTGGAACTGTCACAATCAGATGTTGGCATTTGACGCTTTTTCAACATCACTTGTTTCCCAGTCAGCTGTAAATTTTAGACAGTAGAATTTCCTTTGCTATCATTATTATTTTCATTTTTTAGCATTTTGGGTGAGGGAAGATATGGAAGAGTTGAAGCGAGTCGCCTTTCTTTAGTCCAGAGTTCTCCTTCCATGAGTAACTAGCAGAGAGACAACAAAACTGATAGGCAGCACTGACCGAAGGCATGCAGGCTAGCTGTGAAATTAGCTGTTGCACACCCATGCATACAGATCTGCACGGGTGCACATGAACACACATACAATACACTCAAAAGGGGTACAGGTCATTACAGATGAACTTAATATCTTGGGTATTATAGTTCTCTCTGTCATGCTCCCCAGCTACAGTGGTGTATATCAGAATGTACGCACGGCATCACAGATAATACTAATTGGTGTATTCTCAGCTACACGTTCCTTTGCAAAGCCTGCAGGAGGTGAAAGAGAAGGGGAAATTACTCAGTATGCTCAAGGCGGATGAAAGCCGGAGAAACCACAAGAAAGAGTAGACAAACTGGCTCCAGAAAGTATGAAAAGAACTTCCCGGATAGGGCTAGAAACTCAGAAAGGCATGGAGTTGGGTGGAGTGACGTCTGCTAAGACCTGGTAATCAGGACAAGAACTGAGGATGCTCTTTTTTTTTTTCTCTCCCTTTAATTTTATCCCTCTGAAGAAAAGGGAAAGTTTTATCCTGTTTCTTTCCTAGGCTCAGTCCAGAATTCTGACTTTGGCGTGCTCAGGTATTACTTAGGTTGAGTTACAGGCGGGTGGTGTGCTGCTCCGTGGGAAAGGCAGTCCTTGGGATTTCAGGCACTACAGTAAGACTAACAGCATCCCATTCTGCTGGCCCCTCAAGACAACAGCCCTAGGGTTAAAAATCCTAACTATCCCAAACTGAAAACTGAGTGTTGAGGAAATAGCATCCAATATTCTCATCTAGAAGCAGGGCTGTTTTTCTCATAGGACACCAACGTGCACACAGAGCAGTGTTACTAATGTTCCTGTCCTTCGTTGCATTACAGTGTGCCACCAGCATCCACGTTTCTGCACGTGTTCATTACACGGTTAATATTCAGCTCTCCGATTGTGACAGGTATTACAACAGCTCTGCGCTAGGATACTTTGTTTTACTTATGCCTGAGCTGTTTGCTGTTATGTCAGGTTTCACCATCATCAAGGTCCACTGTATAGATTAGAGATATTTTTGTCTCACTATACCACTTTTCTAATTTGAACTACTTAATCACCAGGGAAAACGAGGAATAATTAGTGGAGAGCCACATGTTTTTAAAATCTTAAAAATTTTAAAATCTTTCAGAAAAGTATTTTTAAAATACTGTAAATAAATAAAGTTTTGATAATTAATATCCTGTTCAACAGTTAGTGGGGGTTATGAGGAAGAAATACTACAAGTCTGGACCATCTACTTACTGAAGTCTTGCTTCCGTCATGCAAGGACAAGACTGGGGAGGGGTGTACATTTATGGAGAGGGTGCTTGGGGCGTGCTTTGAGTTGAAGGCACTGGGAATTTGGTGTTTGCTTGCTTCTGGCTGCATGTTTTATTACTGCTGTGTGCTGGAGAAAGTGAGAGGTCTAGTGAACTGATGGATAATTTATAGATCCACACTCTGTGGAGGAATTCAGAAAAAGTGAAGTGCAAATATGCGTTTTATTGACTTCTGTTTCCCCCTTTGCTCATTATAGATAGTAATATTATACATGTTACTATTGTATTACTAACAATATCAATGTTACTAATTGGTGTATGTATTTTTGTAACTGTGCCATGGGATGAGGCTATACATGTGGCATTCTAGATTTTATCTAAACTTAGACCAGTATATCTTAAAGTACTACTAATAAATTATGCCTGTAGTAGAACAGACAACTGTATCTGACCTATATAATAAGCCTTGTGTGCTGGTTTTGGCTGGGGCAGAGTTCATTTTCTTCACAGTAGCTGGGTAAGGGGCTGTGTTTTGGGTTTGTGCTGAGAACAGCGTTGAAGACAGAGGGATGTTTTTGTTATCGCTGAGCAGGGCTTACCCAGAGCCAAGGCCTTTTCTGCCTCTCGCCCCGCTCCACCAGCGAGGAGGCTGGGGGTGCACAAGGAGCTGGGAGGGGGCACAGCCGGGACAGCTGACCCTCACTGACCAAAGGGATGTCCCATACCGTATGGCGTCATGCTTGGCAATACAAAGCTGGGGGAAGTAGAAGGAAGGGGGGGTGTTGGGAGTGACGGTGTTTGTCTTCCCAAGTCACCGTTAGGCGTGATGGAGCCCTGCTTCCCTGGGGATGGCTGAACGCCTGCCTGCCCTTGGGAAGAGGTGAATAAATTCCTTGTTTTGCTTTGCTTCCATGCGTGGCTTTTGTTTTACCTATTAAACTGTCTTTATCTCAACCCACGAGTTTTCTCACTTCTACTCTTCCGCTTCTCCATCCCACCAGGGGGGAGTGAGCAAGTGGCTGCGCGGGGCTGAGCTGCCGGCTGGGGTTAAACCATGACACCTTGTATGTATTTTCTTCTTTGGAATTTCTGCCATAAATGGATAAAAATGTTTATTCATCTTTTACCTACTTATTTACACTGAACTGGTGAATAACTGAAAACATTTTAGAATCAATCTGTACATCAAGAAGACAGCGATACCATTAATGTGGCTATGATGATTTAGAGCATATGCATTTTACCTTAATGAGACATATGTTGTCTTATATTAAATTAACTCACGCTTGTTTGCTGTTACTATGTATGTGCTGTTTCAGTTGCGAATATGCTAAAGTATATCATTGAAAGAAGAAACATAAAAAGTTTAAAAAAAAGTCCAGAATTTCAGCCATAGGAACTAAAATGATATTCTGTAACACCAAAGATAAGTGACAGCACCACGGTCCTGCTTGCCATTCACTGACCAGCCTCTCCTTCCACCCAGAGGTGAGAAATCTGTAAATGCCCTTCCAGCTAAGGAGAGGAACATAGAGATCACGTCACGGTATAATTACGTTTGATAATACACACAACAGTGTACTAGGTTTACTTTTTTTTTCTCCTTTCTCACACTTTGCACCTTGTTGTATTCATCACAATTTTCAACCTATCTCTTGCTTTGATAAAAGTAGTGACATATATGGCTCATATATACACTCCTGTCCAAGCTGAGGTACCCTCATGACTTTACACTATCATTGTCATTGCCTGACACAGGGCATGAGGGAGCTGACGCCATGGGATGAGTATCTTAGCTGAGTTTCTGGAGGATACTCCGCTGCCTGCATCAGCAAAAGCTTGCTATGGTGCATGGTGGCCCTTCTGCCCTGGTCATTCGTACGTGATCAATATGCATCACCAAAAATGAGTTGACAAAACCAAATAGACTGCGTCTAATCATGTGACCTGACAAAGCCATTGAAGTCACTCCTGTTACTGAAATTAGTAGAAATCTTTAAATCATTTTCTACCAAGGACTGTACTACCAATTTCTCTGACAAACATCCAATAGAAATGTTATAATTCCACTTATTTGAAGGCTTTGATCATGGAAGCAACCAAAACAACTAATTAACATTGCGTAGGCCATTTCAGATCCAATTTCTTGCTTAGATCGAAAAAGCAACTTTCTGACTTAAAAGCACTTTACTTACTTAGACATCTAGCAGTACGTGTTGGAGGACAGCACGTAGCATCAGTTTCAAACTCTGACGAGAAGTGTGTGGAATGCTCCCAGAATCACAGTTCCGATTTATTTAACGTCACTATATGATGTAACTGTATCCATGTGACTTTGTAAAGTGAGATCAAACCTGAGTTAGGTTATATCTCTTAATCCTCCACCAACTCCAGACACTGTAACAACTCCTTTGCCATATGAATACACCTACCTGCAATAAATAATCCAGACACAATATAGCATCATCTTCATAGAGAAAAGCATTAATATGCTTACAGTAGAGTCACTTGAGCTAGAACTGTTGACTACTTGGAAAGACTCATTATAAAAGTACCAAATAATACAGAGGAGGTAGCTTGCAGACTAGTTAATACAGTAACAAAGAAATACAAATGTTTTAAGGTATGAATAAGCTAGAAATGAGCACAATTTGGTACAGCTTGTCAGTACCGCTAATACCAGAGGTAAGAAAAAACTGACGAGAAATTATTTTTTCTTGGTAAGTATACTTTGGAAAAAAAAAAAGAAGGAGTGGTAACTAGGACTGCTTTTGGATAGCCAAGAGGAAAGCAATCAAACACAGTTCATTTAATCCTAGTCAGTGTATTTGTGTCAAGCAAATGGATGACTAATGGCTAAAAGACCTTATCAGCATTACTAGAAACCACTAATTGCTAGTTGGCCAAATGCAAAATGTGTTAGCCATAAGCGAGGTAAAGTTTACAGGGAAAAGTATTATTTTGGTTAGACCAGCTGCTGTTTAGCTGGAAAAACTAGAAAGCTTAGTCTAATTGAATTATTAATCAGCTAGATAATATTAGAGGCAGCTGTTTGCAAGGGGACACGTAAAGATGTTAGTGCCTGTTGTACAGAGGGGTATGCCTAACTATTGGAGTAAAAAAGAGTGGACGGTTCGTGGGGTGTTGGATGAAGATAATCATACAATATCATAAAACCAGTACTGTGTTGAGCACTTGCTTCTTAACATTCAATAGGGTCCTTTTTTCCCCCAGGCTTTGAGGTTTGTTTGGCAGGAGGTTGATGGATGGCTGTAAGAGCTAGGCAGGAAGAGCAGGGGGACAGAAAGAAGGGGTGGGGAAAGTGAGGAGAAACTGAAATGCTGTTTTGGCTTTTTGTGACATTATGAACTAAACCAGAATCTTTAATTATCTAATTTGC
The DNA here is from genome assembly GCF_000690535.1 of Cariama cristata. Lineage (NCBI taxonomy): Eukaryota > Metazoa > Chordata > Aves > Cariamiformes > Cariamidae > Cariama > Cariama cristata. The sequence continues at coordinate 74,428 of NW_009626850.1, forward strand.
TCATCATTTTTCATAGAATCATAGAATCATTATG
>NW_009626851.1:0-15652 GCF_000690535.1 Cariama cristata
CCCAAGTGCAGGACCCAGCACTGAGCCTTTCTGAACCTCATACGGTTGGCCTCGGTCCATCGATCCAGCCTGTCCAGACCCCTCTGCAGAGCCTTCCTGCCTTCAAGTAGATCAACACTCCCGCCCACCTGGTGTCATCTGCAAACTGACTGAGAGTGCACCCAATCCCTTCGTCCAGATCACTGATAAAGAGATTAAACAGAACTTGCCCCAATACTGAGCCCTGAGGAACACCACTTGTGACCGGCCACCTACTGAATTTAACTCCATTCACCACCACTCTTTGGGTTTGGCCATCCAGCCAGTTTTTCATCCAGTGAAGAGTACACCCACCCTGCTGTTTATCCACACAGGCAGCATTGTCATCGACTCACTGAGCTACTTCTTGACAGTTCTTTATTTCCAGAGCTACAAAACCTTCTGACAGGTACATAATTGAGAAACCCTGGGAAGAAATGTTATTTTGTTTCAGCATCTGCTCTATAAATGATGATAACCAAACCAGATCTCTAGCTCCAGAAAATAAGACAGCTCTTCTTTGTTTCAAAAGACACAGCAAGAGTATGTATATTAAAATGGCTTGTAGGACAAGTGCAGAGCCATTTACTGGTTCCCATGTTCTGTAACACTCTGTCACTCTGTTTTGACGTTTGTTCATATCCTGGTTTTAACTTACGACATATCTTCTCGGGCACTTTCAAGTGTTATAGGAAGAAGCTGTACTAATATAGCAAGAATACTTTACAGGTATATTTTTCAGGTTTTGACAAACAGAATTGCAAAAGATATTAACTCTAAAGTTTAAGCCTCTGCTGTAGATATTCCATTAGTATTGGGCACCGGTTACTGTAAGGATTGCTATATCTCCATTTCTTTACGCTGGCTACGTTACTTCCCCCTTCTGACTTTTGATTCTATGATATCTGGCATTTTACACCATGGAAAATTGGTGATTCAGAGAAGAGAATGGAAATTAGGATTGTCGTCTGTATCTGTACACTGACAAATGGATTGTTAAGCTTGTGTAACATTTGGAGCATGCTTTTTTTATTCCTTAGATAAGATTTGTTAGCAGGGGATTGGAAATGCACTGTGATCCTTCTCTAGTTTATTTCCTTTCTCAGTATTTTTCCCCCCCCTCACTTTTCCCCCTCTCGGATATTCACTTTTTAAATCAAAAGAATTACTTATGAGAATGAAACTATTTTTGATCATACAAGGCACTTTTTTCACTGAGATGATGGCAGATATTATAAGATTGGAAGCAGCGTTACAGGAGTGGTGACAGCAGGTTACAAGCTTTTGTAACACAGTCGTGATCTAGGAAGGGAGCACCAACTTCATCCTTGCAGGAAAAGCCTCTTTGCACATTCAGTTTGCTCATGTATTTTGATTTGATGAAAGGAAGGAAAAGCATTCCCTTTGTGAGATTTTAAATGAAGCCACAAACATACAGTTCCCTTGTCCCAGTTATTCCAAGAAGACAAATTTCCAATTACTTGGCAAATCAAGAAAGAGTATCCAGAGGGGGGTATGAATCTAAGTGCAGCTTTTCCTTTCCTTTGAGTTTGCAGCTACTCCTCACATAGAGGAGAAGGCTGTGGTCCAGGAAGCCACAGGGAACTGCTCATTGCACTGTTTTTCTCTGGGAGACAGTAACATCACCACGATTAGAACACAACTAGCCAAGCAACGCACAGCACACCAAGAATCCCTATTTCTGCAAGGGAATACAGGAGGACACAATGCAGTGAAGCTTTAGGAGTGTGCAGTCTTTTACTCTGCCTCATATGTAATTTTTTTTGGACAACACGAAGCTCATAAACACTCAGACCAGATGGTGTAACATACAACAGCAGGAGATGGAGCTTATTAGCTACCGCTTCCTTCCCCTAGTATACAGCCCGGAAATCTGAAGGACCTTTAAATCACCCTCTACTGAAAGTCGAGTCCCTTTCATGAGACAGTACGAGAGATGTATTGCGTGCCCTTACACAAACATCACTTCATTACACTTCAAGTCCCTGCTTTAAAGTGTGCAGGTACAAAATATCCTTAGATTAAATTCTCAAAAGATTTTTCTAAAATTAACAAAATAATATTGTAGACAACATTAAAAGTCTAAAATTTCAATGTCTGACATTTGCCAACAAGTGAAAAAAGATTCTAATAACACAAAATACCTCAACAGTATTGATACAAGCCCTATCTACTAACAGTATGTTACCAGAAGTCTTCTGTGTTATTTTTGTATTTTCTTTCTTGAAATTCTGTAAATTAAGGAAAGTGCTTGCAAAAATAATTGTTTTCTTTTGTAATCAACCTGTTCTTACCTTCCTCTTCCAGAACTCAGGAATGCTTCATTCCACTGTGTTACAATCACCTTCCACAACTCTTCAATACACAGCTCTAAACAAATTACGGGGCTTAAAGGTTAAAAAAAATCCCATCCATCGTTAACCCACAAATCTCATCATAAAGAAAACACTAGGAACATGAGAAGTAAATAACTACCCAGCTGAAGAGTTCAAAACTACCAATTTCTAAAAGCCTGCATAGCAGTATTTCTTTTGAGACACTTTTTCTTTTCATTTTACATTTTTGCTTGTCCTTTTCCAAACTAATGACCTCCCCTCTAGCTGCAAACATCAAAAAAAAAAAAAAAGGCATTTTACCATGTCCTGTTCACATGTCAATAAACAGCCATTATAACATTCTTTATTTTGATAGTCTTTATCACATGAATACTACTGGCAAAGGCTCCAAAATATGCAACTAGCAGGTAGAGCTATATTGAACTGTTCTACCTGATTCCATTGACCACCAGGTTAGTACTGATAGTACTTGAGCTCTACCTTCTTAATATCAACAAGAGTTTGGGGATGTCCCCTGATAAAATTTTTCCCTTCATTAACTGCTCTTTGTGGAAGTTTAAAAGCACAGAGTCCTAAATTCACCCAGATTAGTGCTCCAAATCTCTATTAAAACAATGAAAAATCACAGCCACTCTGTTGCCATCAATTTCCTCTGAGAGGGCTCACAAGACCAGAAACTTGTGGTATGTTAGACTATTATTCTAGTATTATACATAACAGATTAAGGGGAGAGGCGAATAAAGATTGGTTTATTTGCCTTTACAAGTCATTTAGAAATAAAGTAATTGAAAGAAAAAAGCACGTGCTATAAACAGCCCAAATTCAACTCTCCATGGCCCTTGTACAGACACAAAGCAGAGCTGCTGCCCTGAATGGATTTACGTAACTCTGAAATCAGAGGAGAATATGGTTATTATGTAAAAAGCTTTTGCTACCTCACCGATGACAAAAAACCACCATGACATTTTCCTGACAGTACAATTTCCTACCAGTGCTTGTCAGCACGCCTTATATTTATGTCTATGATGCTAAGTAAAACTGCTTTTGACTGGTCATACAATGTGAAGAGTTACATGTGTTTAAATCTTCCCTCCTGGTAAGCTTAAATTTGCTGAACTTTTAAGCATAGCAAAATAGACCACTGTTTTCAGCACTGGAACACTTCTATTGCCTACAAAACCTCACCATTGCTAGAAAGCAACAGAGGGCAGAAACAAGAATCGGATGGCAAGAGCAGTAAGCTAAAAACATCAAGGATGTTTTTAAGTGGCCTTAGGCTGAAGAGCTGTCTCACATTGTGACTCAAGCCTCTTCATGAAGCCAATGGAGTTCATCCAAGGAAGATTTTGAACATTTTGCTGGATCTGTTTACCTATGGCTCCTGAAGATAATTTTACACACCTTTGCTACAAAACATTTAATATGTTACCAATCTGCAGCTTTTGTCCTACAAAAAAGTTTTTCTTACTTCTTGGGCTAAAAGCAGAAAAGGTCAATTCTTTGTGAAGCACTCTAAAATGATATTTCCTAGAACACTAGTATTGCTGATTTTTTTCACACAGATTTAGCAGAAAATATTTGCTGTTGGATCCTCCTGCTAGGAATAACTCCAGTTTGCCTTGCCCATAAGGCAGTTCAATATATTTCTCTTGCCAGGAAATACACATTTGTCTAACCAGAAATTTACTGCCATATGCTCATATTGTTAATGATCAATAAACTTTATCATGCCAATGACTCAATCCCAGATGCTTGTCCTATCAGAAATTCATTCCTCTAAACTAGTGTTTTCTACAAATCTATAATGAACCTAAAAACCATAAAGCTGTTTCTGTACTGCCAGTATTTGTAAAGCACAGCTCCTTTCATATTTACTTTGGTGGAAATAGAGAAAACTGTGGAAGAAAACAGTTCAAATGCTGTAAACATGTCAGAAATAAGCCAGAAGTGCAATCTACGTATGGTACAACTACGAGAACTTGTTTCCTAGCAGCCAGGTCCATCAATGAGTTTCCTACTCAGAGCAACGTTTCTGACAATTTCTGCCAATTCTACCCCATCTCTTTCAAGTACAAAACACTGTGTTTACTATGTTTGCCAATATCCCCAAACTATATGATATTGGGTCTGCCAGGAATTTACTTGATAAGATCTTCTTGCCAGGATGAGATATTGCAGATTTACATATCTTCAGATAAACAGGAGTTTGAACATTCCAGTGACTAAGAGAATGCATTTTAAGATGTACACATTATGCAGTTACCACTGACTCTTCAGGAGTCAATGACACTGTCAGGAGAGTTTTGTATCTGCTCACATTGAGTTGTTAGGCCAAGTAAAACTTAGCTCAGCTTGAAATGGTCTGTAGCGTTATTCGTTAAACCTGGAAATGCCAGATAACTACAAGCTTCTGATGCAAATAACTCCAAAGACACAATTTATCTTGCACTGGGCTCTCCATGAGAGTACTAGACCTCAAGAACGACACCTAGAAATCATTGCTTAATTAATAGATCAATTCTATACTTACTGTTGTTTGGGTTTTTCTTTCACATTCCGATCTATAAGACGTGTGAAACTAATCAATAAATCATTTCTCTCTGAAGAGTAAGATTTGAGATACAATTTCAGGAATTTATATAACCGACCATGCTTCAGTACCCAACACATATTATTCCCGTTTCCATAAACATCTAAACTGGTGATTCTTTTCACAAAACTATCTAGATCTGCACAGATACCCCTACACTTCTTCCTGTTATAAGCTTCTTTTTATTAATTTTTTTATTCTGAATCAATTTTGTTCTCACATTCCATCATTAGAGCTCATTTGATTGCTCTCACCCTTTATCATTATCACTTCATTCATGGCTGTTACTATGTGTCTGTTTTCTCATCTATTCTCACACCTTTCGTGGATGATGTTCATGGATTTTATCCTCACTGTGCAATCCATTAATTCATCACACATTCATACTCTAGTAGCTAGAGAAGAATATTATGTCACTACCTGGGGATACACCTATGGATGCCTCTTTAGCCTTAATATGTAGAATGTTTTTATGCAACAGTCTTAAGCAATGGCATGGTACAGCACTCTCCTGGCAGAATAATCCTCTTTCAAAAGGGCTGCTGAGGGGTTTTTAGTTTGTTTGTGGGGTTTTTTAGGTTTTGGTTTTGGTTTTTTCTTTTTTTATATTCCAAAGATGTGTCAAGCATGAGAAAAACTTTGTTAAAAATTCTGAGGAATTTTAGAAAAGAATGGATTAAAAATGGATTAACGTTAAAACAAATCCTATCTACAGTTTTATAGATTCATGCCAGATTCAGAGTCCAAAATTGAACCTGATTTTTTTCTAGTATTGACTGAGCAACTACCAAGAATCACCAAGAACTCTCCAACTCCCAGGCCCCATTATCATGAAAGCTGGTGTCCTTTCTGAAATAACACTCTAGAACTGCAATCAAATCAAACTCTGGCTGAAATCTGAAATTTTGCACTCAGCTTTTTGTGCACTGAGCACAAACTTGTTTGAACAATTCTTGTTTGAATTTTGAGCTCAATCAGTTTTATATTTCAAATCTGTGTTGCTTGCCAAGCCAAACATTTAGATTCAATTTGTGGTAGAGGAAAACTGTATTATTTAAACCACTAGAAAGATACAGGGATGAATTCCTGGGAAGTCAAACATATACTTTAGCAGTGCAATTACTAACTCAGTTATACCAAAGTGAATTTGTCACAGGAGAAAACTATGATTTCTGGTACAGTAAGCAACGTTCAACTCCATCCTTACAAACCAGTATGTAATATATGTTTTTAAAAACATTTTTATGCTCAATAACACAATAAAGCAAGCACTATACATTAAATAATAATATACTGACCTAGACAATTCAGGAAAGAAGGTGCCTAGAGGCAAGCAAGTATTTAAGTGCTGCCCTGCATATTGACAAACTACTATAGTGGCTTAAGTGATTTTCTACGAACATGGACATCAAGCCTCATACTGCACTTTGAAGCAGTCCAAGACTGTATTGCTTCCAAGAAGAAAAATACCAATGCTTGTAATACAGAAGATCTGCAAATTCATACAATATCTCATAAGAATTAATTTGAATGGAAAAATCTTTTATTTCCAATAAAATCATATTACGACATGAGTGTAAAATACTTCTTGGTCCGCACAAGCATTAACAGTCCAGTCCTGAATAAGTGAGGCAAGTTCACTCCTGTCAACTTCTTGCAGAAACGTACACTAATTTGACCATTTCTCCAAAATTACTAATGCAATTACTTTCAGAGGTACTATTCTGTAGGAATAAATTCAACATATGACACATAAGCTGGTTTCTTACGCCTACAATAGAGTGACCGCAATCCTTTTACATGTGTCCAAGCTAGTGATGCTACAAGCTAACACGAATACCAATAGCAGCAAAGCTTTGCAAACAGGGAGCTCTTCAGAGGCCTAGGTTGTTGTCAAGGTTATGCTTTCATAGCCACAGTCATAAGTAATGAGGTAGTTGGCTTTAAGTAGATCTACAAGTACATTTACATCATCTCCAGTTACAACAATATAGCCATATCTTAGTTAATCAAACTCTTATAATGTGTTCCAGTCATTTATAAAGAATCAAACATTTAAGTTGAGTTTTCTATACAATACTTTGTTAAAACCTGTATTCATTACTTTTTCTTTCCCAATATTGTGGCTTTGTAACTCTTTGGAGGGAATATATGTACATGGATTGAGGCTATCTCTGGCAGCTAGGTATTATTTCTCCCATGAATTATAGGTACTTTTGGACAAGACCAGTATTATGAAAGTAACTTGATTCAGAATATCTGCAGTAAAAACTAAAAGGTTGTAAGAGATACATAGCATGGATATTCTAATTTTTGCATTAATTTACACCTCACAGAGAAGATAAATTTTGAAGCTTCAAAAAGTCGACTTTTCATTTTCTAGTAAAAAAAGAAAATTACTTTAATATTCAGAAAATTGGAGAAGGCTTTTCTGAGTGAGCAGTGAAGGACTTGGTTGCTTTTTGTGTGGGGTTTTTTGCTGATTTTTTTGTGTGTTGTTTTTTTGGTTTGTTTTTTAATAAGTACCAAAATTTTTAGCTGAGAAGTACTGGTCATGCTATAATGGACCAATTTAACCACTTCCTTGAAGAGCCGGGAGTGACTGCTGCTGAAACCTTGTTGATGTTACCTTTAAGGGGACAGGACTCTCACTGCTTCTGACATGCACACTCATTCCTAAAAGTATGCTCCCTGCCCTACCATCCTGCTCAAATTTGTAACAGAGCTAAAGGCAACAGATAAGCCATTTGTCTGTACAAAGTGTGTTAAACGCAGCATGTGGATTTCCACGAGAAGCAGTCTATCAGGGAATGGTGTGGCAAATTCTGCTCATTTTCTTCCATTTCTTTAGTCTTAGTCTTTAGCTTTTATCTCTAACCAAACAGTAGCTTTTCCTAACCTTAGCTCAACCATCAGAAGCTCTCAAATATTTGTCCTAGACTTCTGTCCTTATCATGCAAAAGGCTAAAAAAGAAACTTAACTGTTGGAGTTTTTCTTAGAACACACTAATTAGCCTCAGCTTTTAAATGACTTGGTTATATATAGGATTAGAAATTTTGTTAAGAGAATTGTTGCATTTGAATTCATTCATAGGCTTTGTAAGCACATGCAGAGATAGGCTACAGCCTCCATGTTGATTTTATATCAAACTGCACAGAACATATGCAAGGCAGTAAATAATTAATCAGTCAATATTAGTAAGAAGAGTAGCTACTACTAAATAAATATTTATCTGTAGCTATCATGTGATGGTCTCCAAAATACCAGTCAGTCCATCCTGCTAGAAAAGCAATTTTACTTCCAAAAAATATTTCCTAAATTTCTGATATTATGGTATGGTTAAAAATAGGTAAGAACTGGGTTGTTGCTACAAGCCTTTGAAAAAAAAAATAAATGTTTGCTTGTCTGCTGACAACGATATTGTTTCATAGTAAGTATTGGAAAATAATAATCATGCTTAGTAGATAAAATAAACAATTTACCTTGTGTAGACTGGTCAATGGCTTTTCTTTTTCTGCTATGACTGTTATAATTGAGTCTTAGCTCTTGGCTATATTCATTCAGAGTTTCTCTTGAGTCATAAGATTGCCTTTGCTTTCCCCCATCCTCACTTTCATCTGAAGAACTTGTGTAAGTTAGATCCACTTCATGTTTAACTTTTGACAGTGGTTGGTAGGGTTTGCAGTCCATCTGCTCCATCTCTGATTAAATAGGCTCAAAGTCATGAAAACAAGCAACTGGAACTCTTTAAGGAAATAGTCCTGGAAAAAAAAACAAAAACAAAAAACAAGAATACATTTCAGATATGATATATAAATTTAGCTCACAAAGGCCCAATGTTATTTTTAGCTGATATAAACCAATTAAATTGTATTAACACCACTGAAATCCAGGAAAGAATCTGAACATGTCATTTTACTGGTTTACTTTTGAAAAATAAAATTAAAATAACAGTAACTTGAAGGAAAAAAAAACCCAACATCTTAAGCACTATTCCATTAGACCAATGAATAACCGTGCCTTATGCATGAAATCTGTTAGAAAAAAAACCCTTATATTTGGTATTAAAGCTAAGATGGAACAGTTGCTATCTCTCTAAAGGGATGTATATTGCTCTTAAGTGAAAATAACACCTTTTATCTTTTAAACTATGAAGCCTAGACAGCAGAAAGTTCACTCTTTGAAGTATTTTGCTGTAAATTCAATATTTAATCAAGAATAAGAGACTTCACACTTTAGAAAATCACCAGACTTAGTAAAACACAACCAAAACACCACACTGTTACTCTATGAGAGCATATGATGGTTCAGAAATGGACATTTTCCTTTTAGATTGTGTGGACAATTCCATAGGAAGAAGCTTTTACCCTGCAATACAACCCTCTTTTTCCTCTGCATCTCCTGTCTAAACTCATATCAACACGGGGGCTACACTGATCCTCAATGAAATCTTCCAAACTGCAGCTTGCATTTTTAAACATCATTAAAATGATGTTCAAATCCAATAGCATTAAAATCAAGTGGGTTGCAGCTGCACAAGCAACTGGTGTACTTCTCCTGTAACCTTGCCTTCACGAAGCTGTTTTCATCATTAATTTTAAGGCTAACTCTGCAATGAAATAACAGAGGCTATAACATGGGTGAACGGCAGCACAGTTCGCAAACAGGGAGTTCTGTTAAAATAAGTTTCATTTTTTGGAGGTTCTTTTTGGTGTGGTTTTTTTTGTTTGGTTGGTTTGTTTGTTTTTTTAAATTAACAGATGCTATTAACCTAGGAAAAGAAACATAATATAAAAGGTGGCTGTAAATATTATTGCTAGAAGAGTGAAAACACAGAAGTTAAAAGAGATTTTACTTAATTAAAAAGCAATTGCTCACAGCTTCTTAATGACTTTAAGGTCAGCAGCAGAGGGAAGCAAGTTTAATACCCAGTTTGATATCAGCCCATTTCCCATCTGCAACAAGGACTTCTAACACTGTACATTGCCCGCTGTGAGCGTACAATATGAATCTCCAAAAGCAACCACAGAAAAAGTGAAAACACACAAAAGGTAAACATAAAAAAAAACAAAACCAAAACAAAACCAGAAAGCACTTCTTGTTAGAGGGCTATAGAGGTAAGTTTAACTTCTGACATTGTCTGAATTTTTGAGAAATAACTGCTGGTAGCTGTTACTGTGGTCCAGCATAGCAAAACTTCATGTCCTGCTTGTGCATCCCCTCAGTACTTTTGAAAGGACCATCCTCCTGAGCAAGAGTGAAAAATACTGCACATGGCATGAAGAGAGAATAAGGTTTCTAACATAGAAGAAGAAAATCCAGGCCCAAAGAACCCTCGGAGGGATGGCAGGGAGGGAGACAGATCACTACGGCAGAAGTAACACCATGGAGTACATGCCTTCCCTTTCCCATGTTTCAGGACACTATCTGGAGAAAGAAGTTAACGACACGTCTTTGCTTGAAATGCAAAATCTCAGGGAGTTTCATCCAATCATTTAACCTGAGATGGAACAGCTCTTCAGAAATGAATAGTATCTGGATAAAGAGCTCTAGCATTAAACAAAGTGGGCCTGAAATCGCCCAAGTCAATAAACTCTTCATGAGAGAGAGAACTAAAAAGACAAACTAAGGAGCTGTCAGTCCGCCGGAGACCAAGGCCGGCTGACAGGAGTGGAATGGGGCTTCAGCAATGAACACAAGGTTTTGTGCTCTGGATTGATTGCACCGTATCAAGTTGGTGTTAAGATGCTTCCGTAGATAAGTAACTAATAAGCACTATTCGCTTCCTAAAAGCTATTTGCCTAAAGAATTTACTGTTATTTGCCAACATTGCCTGTTCTTGCCTAAGAAGTTCAGTACTTATTTTATGAGTTGCTTTAACAGTCTGATCTGTGACAGAAGAACGCAAAGGTGCTGTGACTTACAAGCACAGGGTTGGCTTAAAAGGTTACCTGATCATGCTGTAGAAATGGTTACTGACAGGAAAAAGCCTTCCTCTATATCCTGTCTGACAGAACAAATGGAGACGATGCTACAGAAGCCAGAGGAAAATGAGGAGAAATTACAGGCCTCTACTAAGACGATGCAGTAGACAAGAAACAAATTCTGCCATGAAAGCAACAAGTGGAAGCAGCCTCAGATGCAGGCGGTGCATCCTGCTTTCAAAAGGACAAAACAATGAACCTGACAAGTTTAGCTCATTACTGGAAAAATTAGTAGCATACTTATGCACCTTGACTCACAGAAAAAAAAAAAACAAAACAAAAAACCAAAACCAAAAACAAAACCACAGAAGTTCCTCCTAAAAGATAACGTTCCTGCATGCCTATTTTGTGGAAGGTTTCAATAGCAACTCTTTTTTCTTTAAAAAGTAACAAAAATTTATTAGAATGCACAGAGACCTGTAAAACTTAGCCTGCAGAAAACTAGCTACTTAATAAAGATTTATTTTTATTCTTTTAAAACAAGGGTTAATAACCAAAGTAGTCTTCGCTTCTTGTGAGAACAGTTCATAGCAGAAATATATTTAATGATGTTAACCAAGGCAGCAGACAGACCAAATCATTTAATGTAAGCAATTAATATTAGATTCATTACATATTCCAGGTCTTCTCTTTCACTGTGTTAATTTCACATGTGCTATCTTCTCATGTGCAAGGATGCACATTTTCTCAAATCTAAATTAATGTAAAAGCCCCACAAAATATCCCCTTAAAAGCTGTAATTTTATTATTCCTTATTATGTAAGGGCAAGAATGATTAAAAACCACAACCAAGTAATGAATATCACCACCTTAGCACTGCGTTCCCCCTGCTCAGGGATTCTACTACTGCCATTGCCACACTTGACCACATTTCCAGCTGCAGCGGTGCAAAGCCCTGGAACATGTGTGAAGCCACAGCTCAACTTCTCTGTGTAACACCGCCCGCCATGCCACTTAAACGCCAGGCTGTAATACTCGCCATCTTCAGTGCATGCTGCACAAGACCAGGAAGACTTAACATGAAGTTTTACACCCTCTATGGCGGAAGGATGCAGACACAGATGTAACACTGACAGATCCTGAGTTGCCTACTCATTCGCTACCTGAAGGAAGAAAATCTTCAGCTCATCTGGCTAACTCTTCCCTTCCCACCCCAACCAAATTTTACCAAAGCCATCTAAAGCATTATGGCTCATATAAGGGCTGGAGATACAGCACCAGAGTGTCAAATGTCACAGTAAAGTTCAGCTTTCTTTCATACATGGACTAAACCTGTGCTTCCTTTATTTTTGCTTAGGGCATTAATGTCTCAAACCCACAGCCACCTGGCCTGATATGAAAGCAGGTGATAAATCATTTGCAAGAACTGGAAAAATACTTCATAAATTTTTTCATCAAAAAATGCTTCTATGAATCAGGACTACATGATAAAAAAAGATCAAATCTTCAAGCTTTTCTACAGTAAGAGATTCAGTCAAATTTAATGAATGATGGCATGTTATGATAACTTGAATTTAAACACTGGCAATCAAATACTTTAACCTTATTTTGTATTTTGTTTGGAAAAAGACAACACAATAAGCAAGTCAAAATGCTGGAACAGGGCAGGAGTATAAAGAATATTGCCTGGATGTTTACAAAGGTTTCTTCAAACAACTGGCCTTCAAGTAACTAAACAAAATAGCCAGCTGATCAATATCAAGTTGACCTTGTCAGCAAAATGATAAAGTCTCATAAAAGCTTACAGTTCCTGTAAGTGACCTTTCTGTAAGTGTCTTAATGCTCTCCTCCTCACAAAGAATAGCACTTCTTTGACCTTTCCATCACTGCTGTGTCATTAAAAAGTTTCACAAAATATTTAACCAAAAATATTGTAAAATATATAAATATCATATGTTTATTATACATACAAACATATATTTATATGAAGTGCATATTTAGGCACTGAATAGCAAGTATTCTCAGCCATACTTTAAAACAGGTATCATACACAGTTTACAGTTAGATTTGTAGAAGAATATTCAGTTACTCATTTAAATGCACAACAAAAGACTTTTGCAAATTCAAAAAAAAGTCAAAAAGCTCTATTAGATGGGAAAACACCATCTTTTAAGTAATAGAACTAATATAGATATGCATACGGGTTTATATTTTTAATGTATGATTTATGAAGCTTTCTACATGCACGTTCTATGTGTTATGTGAAACTATTTTCACGTTTTACTGGCATCAACACCCCCTTACATCAACCACCTAACATTCATCTTCTGCTTAGATCAGAATCCTACTTGCTCTGAAGCACAGTAACATTAGGATAATTGTGGCTTATGAGAAAGCCTGTGAGGAGGCTGTTTGCAGCACACATCCTACTCAATAGGTATTTTATAAGACAACACACTATATGCACTTATACTGCATAGAGGCTCTGTACTCAAATACAGTGATGCCACAGAGATCACGTTACTTTAATAGGGTTTTGTATAAATTCTTAGCAGGCTTCTCTGAAAGGGTGCCCATTTAATGAGCAAATTTCCATGCTGATTACCCACCATCAACCTCATAAAAATCACCAGTGGCATACCCAGTTGGTTACCAGCAAGTCCAGACTTACTTAGAGAGGTCAGGATATGGATGATAATGAGTACCATGTAGCTGAACAGGGTCTTCTGGAAGCATACAAGAGTAAAATCATGAAGAACCGTAACCTTTTTTGGCCTCAACTAAGCATTATGTCCAATATTCAGATATTCCAAACTCCATAGAATTAAAATGTAATTGCAGTTATGATGCTAAAATATAACCAGGAAACGGTCCTTGCTAGTCAGAAGGTAGCCTCCTGTAATTCCATTTTTCATTCGCAGAGGGCCGTTCAATCAACTACAACTCCCAGCTCCACATTTGCTCAGTTCTCTCCTGTATTTCTTTTTTTTTTTCAACATACACTTTTATCTGAAAGCTACCATTTGCTTATTACCTTTTCAGACCACTGGTTTCTGAAAATGAACTACTAAGCAAGTATTTCAGCTCTGGATTGCTGAAGGCAAAAATAGTACCTTAATTCTGCAAGTCTTTTCTGAAGTACAAAACTGTAAAATATGAAAGGCAAAACAAAGCAAACACTCTTGAATTAAACCTTTGAGAAATGCAATACCAAGGAGAAAAAAAAAAAGGAAAAAATATTCTGACCTTGTACATATCTTCAAAACTATATCCCTCAAATATTTGTTTAGATATTATAAACAAAGAAAGTCCTTATGTCATCCTTAAAGTTCTCTGTTTTACAGAACAGTTATATGCAGCGAGCAAGATACCAGCTAAAACAGTTGAGCAGCAGTAGAGCAGGAACAAATTATGTTTCTAGATGACGCATGGAATTAGACAGCACTGTGAAGAAATACGGAATGTCTGCTTAAGTCTGCAGGATGGAAACAGGCAATACTTTCCACTGGAAGAAAAAAAATTCATACTAAAATCAAGAAAGAATAATTGAAAGCAATCCCGAGAAGACTGACTGAAGAAACTGAGAATTTTTAAAGAAACTAGAAGCAACCAAAATTCACATGAACATTTTCTGTGCATCATAAAATATCACAATGTCAAAAGATGTTTGAAGACGACATAATGAAGTATGGATCAGCAGGTACGACATGCCCAGTATTTCTCTGTGTATGAGTGAGACTGAAATACTGAGACATTGCAATATTCCTGCAAGTTGACTACATAATACCTCTTAAGAAGAATAGATGTATAGATACAAGAAAACAATGTGAGAATACGTGTTTTTACATATCTTTCTAAATCAGGTATGTAAATGCAAATCACATTTTTCAGGGACATACCAAGGGATTAACACTCTCCCTAGAGGATGTGCTGTTTTAACCTATGGATGGATTACACTTGCCCATACATTTATATCTGTCATTGTGATAGATGCAAGTGGAATAAGGTTCATTTTCACATTTAATGATCTTCATTTAAAATTAGTCAAAGTCTAATTTAATTCTAGTTAAAGTAATTCAAAGTGTTGCCCATTTTATTCAAAGTTTCAGAGAGAAAACATTGCAGAATAAAATTGTAAAGAAAGTCAGGTTGTTGCCGTGTTTTGTGGCATATGGCAAGACTGAAAGTGAACTGAAAAACATACGTTACGTCAGCTACTCAACTGTGATACAGAATTCTTGGCCAACACGTGCCCTTCACTTTACTTGGAGAATTGCCACTGACTGTAAAAATCACACAACTCCCTAATGTTTTCTTTTGGAAACCCAACACTTGATGTTAGGGAGCATAAGTAATGGAGGTTCAAGCACAGAAGATCAAGCTCTATTGCTGTGAGACAAAGTACATCCATGATTTGGGGTGATACATCCTGGACAGGTTTAAAGTATCTCCTGAACTCTAAGTCTTTGTGAAGAACTGTACTTTAGGAAATACAGTTCCCGATTACATCACAGAATAACTCCTGGTGTGAACTTTTAATTTAAAATAATGAAAACACTGTGAAAAGTATCCCAGCATCTCAATGCTTCAACTAGGAAATCTACAGAATGTGAAAAAGTCTGGGCTTAAGTAAAACTAGCCAGGTGCTCGACATCTACAGATTTGGTACAGAACACATAGACCTGTCATCTAATGCCTTTGCAACTTAACTCCTAACTGTATGGCAGGGACAATATAGGGGAAGAGGGAAAGGGAGTTTGGG
>NW_009626851.1:15683-37126 GCF_000690535.1 Cariama cristata
ATAACAGCGCAGGATGAGTTTACAGGATCCACATTCCTATATGGATCTCTCAGAAGTAATTTTTTACTCCAGGAAAGATATATGGTCAAAGCTGTATTTTCTTAGTAAAATACATTATAAGAAGAGAATAAAATTGAAGAAAGAGATGTTCCCCCACACATTCATGTATGTGTGGGACAACTAAGCTTCCTCCCATTGTACAGGATGTTTCCAATATATACTAGCCACTTCTTTGTACCAAATATATCCAGATGAAGTGTTAAAATGCTTGTTAATGGAAGCTCAGGTTGCTCTCCACTGTTATGATTACTATTTTGGTATCAAGAGCATAATTTTGCATTGTAAAAACCTAAAATTAGGAAAGTCCACTTAGTAACTGAGTTCTATGAAAATACAGTTTAATCTTGGAGCTCTTCTGAACTAAAGAGGTAAACAATATCACAATGGTTTTTTATATATATACACTATGTAAGTGCTATCATTTATCTAACAATATAATAAAACAGTGAGGCATACATGTACTTCTGTGTATACAGGCAGGAAAAATGGAATCTTCATTTCATTAAGGAGTAAGCAAGTATTGTCCTTTGGAAGGTATGCTGTTTTAAAATACATCAACATGTAGCAAGTATTGTATTCATTTATATGTGACAAGAAAATTGAATCGTGTTTTGGTTATTTGTTGATAATGCAAATTGATTAGCCATCAAATTGAGATAATTATTGCTATGTCTCTTTTCCAACTGTGTGCTTAATTAAGACAACCCAGTAAGACCTAATTAGCAACAATGTAATTTTTAAAATCCAATTTAGTTACTCAGAGTTTACAAGAATTGAAAATAATGTGTTCCTTTTAGATATTATTAGTTTTTTAAGATACCAATTTAAATTTTGTAGCACAATAAGATTAGCAGTGAGAATAATTTACAACACATCAATACCATGGAGCATCTACAAAACAGTTCAAGTATTAGATTGTTACTGGTACCAGGATGCCTTGGCAATGGCGTTTAAAAACAATCCTAGCTGACAATTTTGTCTACATTTTGACTTTTCCTGTTTCTAATTAGAATAACGGAAGAAGTCTTCATTGAACAAACTAGACTTACTCACCAGAGTATTTATGGCCTATCAAAGCATAAGAACAAGTCTAAGTACCATCACACCTGATGAGACAAAAGATTTGATCAGTTGACATCACAGTGAACAAAGCCACAAAAAGGGAATTTTCCTGGATGATTTTTTTTTTCTCCTGGCATTATTCTTATGTTTTCATTCTCCTCTCTAAGAAAGATCCCACAAGATCTTGTGGCAGACCTCAGGGGGCCTTAGCAGTTTTCTTCTCCACTTGCAAAAAAACAAAAAAAAACCCCATCTAACAAAAATCTCAGAAACAAAATGCTGGCACCAGCTTGCCACCTCCAGTTGAATATTGCTAATGGGATATGTTATCTTAAATATTATGAGAATCTCTCTAGTATTGCCTACTCCTCAGCTTTGTTGTGGCTTGTTCATATTTAGATTAATGACCTTTTTGGGGGTCATTTATTTTTGCTACATTACAACTTCTAGGATTTCTAGAAACAGCATTGATTCAGCAACATGTTTATTTCCAGTACAGGCTCAAAACATTGGTGCATCTATAGCAGGCATACAAACTACAGTTTAATGTCTTGCAAGTATACAGATATTCAAACAAATTATTGCAGCAGTGTGTAAGAACTGTGGTGAAGCCACCATTATTCCCTATACATAGAAAGTGAACTTTTCAGTCTTTTCCTGAATACTTAGTTCTCTTAACTTTTACTCTTCTAACTCCATGAAGAAATACCATCAATTATTATGCAGTTTTGACGTCACCTACTAAGTTAAAACTTAAAAAGCTTTTCAGGCATTTGAAGTAATTTTTGCAAGAAGACCTGACTACTGCCTGACCACAAGACCAACATCTGCATCACCTTCATCTGAAGTATCACTCGGGTTGCTATTTGTGTGCCTGACACCATCAATGCCTGAGAACTGATCTTACTGTTCCTTTTCTTCTTGCTTTGATGTCTGTCAAAGTATTCAGTGTCTTCAAGTGCCATTGTTCTGACAAGCAGACCCTCCCAATGGACTTGTACTATATACTGTGACTCCCAGAACTGCTATTATTTGAGCTGGTGTCAGATTGATTTTCTTTCTGTTCATGATAGTGCTATGATCTTGCAGGGTTGAAATTGCTGCTGATTTATGCCTTGATGCAACCCCTTGAGAACTGGCTTGTATCAGCATGTCACCTATGAAAAGGTACATCTGAATCCTCAGAGATCTTTCTAGTAGAACCTTTGTTCTCATTTCAATAGAGAATCCTTTGTAATGGATGTTTGCTAGAAATTTCTCCTGCAAGTACCAAGAGTCTTCTGTAGTGCAAACTGGAAGTATATTATGCATCTATCCATTTTTACCAGTCTGTGGGAGCCTTCTTGGCAGAGATTAATTTAAGATAAGTTCTCCATCCGCAACCTTATGGCTTTTGCAAATCGATTATACCATTTTCTTTAGCACTCCACAAAGACCGTGCAGGTTGTGCTGCCACTGAAGAGTGGGAATATTCCCCAGCTTTATGTCTAAAGGCTCATCTACATAAGGAAATGTAACAGACTAAGAACATACAATTATGCCTGTAGTGTGTTTGTGGAACAATAGTCTTTTATGCCAGGTCCTTCTTTTATTTAGATAATTTCCTCTATTGTTTAAGCATTATTCACATTTTTACATATTCTGCCTATTAGTATCATGGACAGTTTTTGCACTTTCATTACAAGTAACCTCTTGCCTACAACTTTGTGAGCAATTTCCCCATAAAATGTAGCATCTCTTCTGCAAAAATACACTAACAGGTAGACACTGATTTTAGATTTAAACAATTCTAACATGGTAAAATGCAATTGAAATCTTCTTGTCTGTTTTTAAAATCAGACTCTGAAATCTTCCCCCCTCCCCTCATTGGTAGAGCTAATTTACGTAAGTTAATTATTTTCTTTTCCTGTATGCTTTCCCTCGTGGTAGAAGAGAGAAGACAGACATGGGGATTTAGTCACATTTCTTATGGCTTCATAAAGGACTTGGCCATTTAGTTCCCTAGTAATGTACCATTCCATACCAGGGAAAATTTTTCGGGTAGATACAAAATACCATATGAATTCAGACAGAGGTTCAATGTTGAACATGAATTTGTTCAATTGTGTATGGAAAAAACCCAAGAACTTCATCAACCACACCAAAGCACATGCAAGTTTTGATATATTTAAAAAAAATTGTTACCTCACTAGAAAATAAGCATTTCTACTCAAAAATATTTCTTAGAAATAAGTGGTTGTTGTATTTAGTAAACCATTATTACATAAAGCACCTTCTCAGTAAGACTTCTTAACACTCCTAGACAGGATAAAAAAAAACATTTCAATGAGGAGTGACTGACCAATTCCCGTTTGCCCATGTCTTCTTTCAGTGCAAGTGCTTCTGGTACAGATACTGTCCTTTCTCCTAATTTAGGCATCACTATCAACAGTAGTTTTTTCAAGAATACTACAAAAGGGACTGGAGCAGTCAAATTTTTTGGAAACTGGTACTGTGCAATAACCAATTTCAGTTCAAAAGTAGATGGGAGTTTGCTGTAACTGATTCTTCCTACTAAACAAGAAATCAAACAGAGGTGTCTAAGAAATCAAGTGGTTCTACTCTCTCTCCTGTTTAGGTGCTGGAAGAAGATGAAGCTTCAGAAAGATCCAAATAGTTTCTGTATCCCCAACAACTACCAAGGGAGACCAGGATGACTACAACCCATCTTGGGTACATAAGTTAGGAGAAATTAAACCATGCCACCCACACTTCATTTTTTGGAATAAGTTCTCAAAACTCTCAGCTACTTAATCCCTCCCTTGTATTGTATACCTAATACATTACTATCACTATGACCACCCTGCTAAAGCACTTGGCAAGAATACATTCTCTTTAGTACCTGTGCGATAACTACATTTAGCTCAGCTCCCTTTCTTCAGCTGAAAAATCACAGCAAGGAGAAAGAAAGAGAAGGATGAAATCGAAATATGTGGCTCTTGTCTGTTGCTTTTATACTTATGTATATGCACACACACATCTATACTAGCTGCATTTAAAAAAATTAGAATCATTATCCCTGCCTTAATATTAGGATGTGCTGTTGTCTTGGTGAATCATTTTTCCTCAGGGTCGTTGTGCGGATAACAATTCCACTCATGTTAATACTATTGACATTGGGAGCACTGTAGTACACATTTAATGTGAAGCTGTGTTTCTTTCATGAGCAAGAAAAATGTCACTTTCCTTTCCCAAAGCACCAAAAGGCTCCTTTTACTGTCACAGAACACAATTATATGTTAGGGCTCTGCTGTCTCTTTCCAGCCAACAAGGCAAGAAAATGACCTTTCTTTAACCTATGGCTGAATTGCATTATATTCGGTTCAGTGGATATCCTTTTTTATATTCTCCTATATCAAGAGCCTTCTTACCGAGGTTATGAGATGGGCACCTGCCTTTCGCATCTGCTAGGGACTTCATTTTTTCAAAAAAATTTTGCTTTCATTTGAGGAGGGATGTTAACTTTCATCTCACAATTCATATCCTGGTTTGTAACATTTGTAAATACCTGAAAACACTCAAAGCTGCAAGGAGACTGGCAGCAGAACTTGGCTCCTGGCTGCTGCATTTTGCCCCACGACACAATCATGTAAAAGGTCAGGAAGAACTACGCCACACACGCTTGCTTACTCTGTGTCATGCTGTGGTCTTGCGCAGAATAACAACACTCTGAAACAGTCCCTATATTCCTCCTCCGTTCTGCTAAGCAATCTGCATGTCTGGTCTGTCTTGTTTAATGGGTAGCTTGGCAATGAAAGGAAAGAGACATTCCCCACAGCACAGGTACCTCAACTGCACTTTGGTTTACCTGAACAAGATGCTTGGGGAAGCAGAAAAAAGTAGCTGTGACATTAATGAAGTAAGCCACTGCTGATCTGCACAAGAGAGCAAGTCAGCAGAGGAGGATTTGTGAACATGATGCTGAATGACAAATATCATTGCTGAAGAAAATTGCACCATACAGCTGCAACAGACTATTATGTTTCAAATTTAAGAAAGTTCAGAGACAAGAACACCACGCAAATCATTACTTACACACATGGCTCATCTCACAAGTAGCCACATAAATAAGCTCCCCCAGAAAATATCTGGCATCACTGTTAATTTGGAGAGAATTCTAAATATTAATTTCAGTGCTCTTAGGCGTACAGGGGTTCTAAGGTTTGGCAATTTGCTATGTGACAGGAAGGTTTCTGTCAACTGTTATTAAAGATGACTCATATTAATATCTACTCTGCCTAAGAAGGAAAGTTGTGTCGCTCAAGGATACCTTCCTAAACGCTACCATTTTACCAGCACGTTGTTTGTTACGTTAACACTGTAACACTGAAGGGGTTGTTAACGTGAAGGTAAAATGTGACTGTAGGCACCAAAGGAGACAGGCTAGCAACACCCATTATATTAATCTTGTGAAGAAGAACACCATTCCCTTACAAGCTTAACTCTGAGGTTCTGCTATTACATTACACTGAAAATAAATGGAAAGTACCAAACATTGAAAATAAAATGAAACAGTTGTTTCTTGTTCTGTAGTAAAAGAAATCTTTGTATACAGTTGAATACCAGTTGAAGATCTTTATATACATCCAGAAGTCCTTCATGCCCAAGCGACTGTTAGCTTGTGAAATCTCTGGGGCTACACACAGTTCTGGCATTTTCAAAATCCACTGAATTTGAACATCATTCTGCATAATGGACTTGCAATACGAGGCATACTTGCATATTATGAGGTATACTTGCATATGGAATATAGGTCCTATATACTTCTGAAAGGACAAAACTACTTTCTAGTGAAAATACTGTGCAAAATTCTCTAAACAATTGTTTACATATAATGATTGCCCCTACATCAATGCGGTAATCTCTCAAGGTGAATTTTTTCGAAAGCTGATACTGGCTTTGGAATTCACTGTGAACCAAGGATAGGATCTCTATTATCAATGATGGAAAAAAGACCTGAGAAATATCTACAGTAATTCCTCTGAAGAAGACCAAATAAAATACAGGCTTCACATCCACCTATTGTAGCCCATATAATTATAGAAAAGTGCATTGTCCAGGATAAAACAAAAAACCCAAACCAACCAATCAACCCCAAACAAAACCAGCCCCCCCAAACCCACTGCAGATGCAGAGTGCGACCCTTCTCCTAAAATCACAAGGCTGCACACACTACTAAAGCACAAGTTCTGACACATGTTCACTTACTAAGCATCTAGTTCTCAAGTGGTGGTATTTGTTTACGGTTTTTACAAACATACATATATTTTTTGGCTTCAAAAATACTGCAAGTAGAAGGGTTTTAATCTATGCAAATTTTTACTTCCTAGAAAAACGACAGAAATTCCTCCTACACATAGAATCTACTTATATTTTTATATCTTACTCTTATAAAATCACAAGGAACACAAATCTGCAGTGTGAACTATAAACATTAATACGAAATTTGCTACTGAAATGGTCATTAGAGACTCTATTCCTCATTTCAGCTCCAACAATTCCCAAATGTGTTATTAATAGACTTCCAGCTAAGCTTTAATCAGGACTGGAGACCTAATCACAGTTAAAATTTATATAAATCAAACTCTTATTCCTACTCCTACATACAACTCTTGTAACAGTCGACTTCGAATTACATGTGATTAAGCTGCTGCCAGAAGAACAAGGATAGAAAAGAAGTGGCTCTGGTCCTGCATGCACGGTCCTACAGGTGCTCTTCTGAGAACAGCAGAATCTGGTCCTAGGGTGATATCCCAGCTGGAGCACTTGGAAGAGAAACAATTATTTTTCCAGTGGCTTCAGCTGATCTATATATTTAGGGAATGGAGCATTGAATGAGCATGAGAGAGTGAGTATCATTTTAACAAAAAGGAGGAAATGGTCAACTTGTTACTGGAAATACCTGAATAGTTGGAGGAAGGAAAGAATTATCACCAGTAGACTAAGAAAAAAAAGGATTCAGTTTCAATTTTTCTTCTGCAGTTAATGGAATACTTAAAAAATAAAAAAAAAAAAGAAAGAAAAAAGGTTAAACTATAGCTACACCAAGCTTTATGTAACTGATATTGTTGCCTAGTAATACAACTACACCACTCAATTGATTTAAATAAATGTAAGGATGAGCACACATACAGAATCGGACCAAGGATTCCAGGGCTCATCAGAACCATTTCCAGGCATTACCATCTCCAGTACCATGATGGCCACTGTGTTGCCTGTGTCAGAAGAACACACGGATATTTCTACTTAAACCTTTTTTTCTCCTTAATTAAGACTTTTAGTAAGTTGTTTTGCCTTTAATTCCTAAAACGTTTATTATTCACACTTTCAATTGATCTTCAAGGTCAGATCAGTAGCACAGGCATTTTCTCCTTACTGAAATGAGCAGCTAATTCTACATTTGAAAAGCCATGTCTCAACAACACATGGGTCTGTGTGACTTTCTGTGAAACCTTCTTGTTTAATACCTAAAACTGCAGAGAATGAAGCACGATTTCTCTCCAGATCTTGTCAAACTTTTTTTTGTTAAGTCAAGTGCCAGGAGTCTTGTAAAATCTTGTAAAGTACAAAGGTCTTTTGTTCTTTAAAGTGACAATCCTACCTAAGAGTTTCTTGCTTAAATACAGTGTCTAGGAAGTTACTAGGTGTTCAAAACATTGTAATACTAGAACCTTAGCAAAACAAACAAACAATCCTCCACTTTAGTTGGGGATGAGAAGAATTTTTATACGTTAAAGAAAAGAAAAAACACAATGAAAATGTGGCTGCACTAACCAGATGCTAAGAAACACAACTGTTGAAATGTGAATGTTTTCTTACTTGATAGTTTTATAATTTATGATTGGAAAAACAAGCTCATTAAGATTACAAACTTCCATGTTACACAATTAAGGTTACTCTCAATATTAGCCTCTTAAATAATATTGCAAAGTGAAGTATGAGCAAATACAGTGAAACTGCTGCAGCTGCAATACTCAGCACTTTATTGACTTTGAAAGTAAGAAAGACTTTTTTTTTCTGGGGTAGGAACACACATTCTTCTAAAATCTGCGTTTCTTCTAAAAATCTGCATGTGTTCCTCTAAAACTTGATGGGAACCGCACTGACGCGCACTGGCATAAATGAGTTCAGACCCAAACTTCATGCACTCAGCAATTCAATCCTGTGATTTCTTCTTTGAAGTTCAAATAAGAGAACTAAGATAACCATTACAAAAGCACTGGAAGAAACACTGAAAAGAAGTGTCTTATTAGCAGCTTGAGAGGGTCCATTTTACAAACACAGATGTTTGGAAGCTGAACTACTTCAATAACTTGGCTTTAAACCATCTTAAGCCGTATTATAGTCCAAAAGTAATTCAGATAACAAACTGTATTAGGTGAGTTTGGAATTAAAAATCTTCTTTTATCTATTCAGTGGAAGGAAAGTAAAAGACAAGTTAATATTTTAGTGAAAGTGTATGACATACAAAATGTTAAAAAGTGAGTTAAGAATTCATTACTTTTTTTGGATAACATCCAAATGTTGGTGCACACAGATCCCAAATTAATCAGTTGACCAAAATGCCGAGTAAATTTATCTCCCTGATGAGTTTAAACATAAAAGAAAACATGAGAAATTGAATTCTTATAGCATAAATATCTTGGCTGAAATCTGGAATGTAATCAACATTATCTCATTTACCGAAAGTTAAAGACTTAAATTAATGAGTACCATGTGTTTATCTATCAAATTTCAACTTGCTAATCTAGTCTGATCATCATTTTCCAAGTCAAATGGTTATGAGAAATGCTCAATAAATGTTTAATAATGATCAAATGCCTTTTTACATCAAAACAAACAACTCAAACTTAAATGAAATTGTAATCTGTGTTAACACATACAAATGGAAAATGGTTCTGATAGGGATACTGGTGTTCATAATAAAAAATAGCCCTTTAGCATAAATGTATGTATTGCCTGCATTGACAGGATAAGAAAGCAACACATTTAGTGATCTGTGTGGCTGACTTTAAAAGTATTAGTTCAGAGTTTAGCTAATGGACACTATTTCTCATATCACAGATCTAATCTCTAAACTGCAATAATAAATACATTTGTGAAAAGTTATCTGGAACGTTTAAGAATCATGTAAAAAGTGAAGCATTCTGCCCATGAGAAGTATCCTGATCAGAAAACATGGATCAATCGAGAAAAAGCGTAAGTAATGATGTCAAAATATGTAGAAATCTATCACCGCTGATTCCCACTGACATGGACATTAACATTGGGATACTGGTACTGCACAGGCTGTGTCATGTGAGGTCCTTTTTATCAGATCCACATTATTCCAAAAACACAACTAAAGAAATAAAGAACAGTACCCCCAACTGAACTGTCAGGTTTTTCAGTTCCATAGCCAGTCCTCTATATTCCTAACCAATGAAAGATTATTTCTGATTGAGTCACATTAAGCAGTGAACTCCACAGTTGGTTTAGATTTTGTAATTCAGAGTTCTTTTAGCAGGATTAGGTTGATCTCAGCAGAGATGCACAGATTCCTAAGAAGTTAAGGTCTCCCAGATTTAAAATAAATAAATAAATAAGTCCAAGTTAATCATTGGAAACAGCCTAATCAGATTAAGATTGTGAACTCTGGACTACCACAGTGTTTTCCAGCAGCTCAGCAAGCTTAATCCACAAATGGATAATACGATACAAAGCATTTCTATTAAACATTCCCTTGCAAGACACTAAACCTATCATTTTGGTAAAGGAAACAAATATCTTTGCTAAATCTAATATGAGATTTAACCAAGATCTTTAAGCAAGCTATCAAAGGCTACAGTTGTTGCCACATTAATCCTTTTTCTCACAACAAACATATTTCTTTGGGTATTGAAATTCATTGTCATTTGAAATAAAATAAACAAATATTTCAATAGGAATATATTAAAGTCCTTTCTTCTTACAGCAGCTTCTTGTACTAGCAATTAATTTAAAACCCCAAATTTCAGAACCAGTTCTCTTCTACAGGCAGTCTGTTTCTCCAATATTTTATGCTCCCTTCTGCAGCTCTCCTTTCGTCCTGAAGATATCACAACCCCTTTCCTCCCACTTCATAAAAGGGTTCCCTGGCTGCAAGATGCCGATACTACACTGCGATCTGAACATAGTTCTGCTAAAGGTCTTAGGATCAACAATGATACAATTTTGTTTTAAAAAAGTATGTACATGAAATGTCACCTCTCATATGTTACCATGTATACTAAATTTTTCCATTGCATTAGAGTACTTAAAAGGATAGATTTTGAAACCACTATTATTTCTAGAGGCTTATTTTTACAGACAATAGTATATTATAATGCTGGACAATGCTAATAAACAACATCAAACCCCCAAACAAGGTGCTTTAGAAGTCTTAACAACTTCTAGGCCATATAAATGTCAAGGTTTCCCAACTCCTCCTTCCACAAACCAAAAGACAAGACAGTATTTAAAAACAACATTAGTTCTTCCTGTATTACCTATTCCTTGAATTACTTTCTATAAAATGTAAGATTACTTTCAAGAAAATACGCTGCTTCTCCTCTATCTATAGTGATAACAGGACTAAACAGTACAGAGCCATTTGAAAATACCATTTCATTAGAAGTGGTTTAGTGCACACCACGTGTGATGTAACTTAGACTGCCTTATTAGCAAAGGTCATCCCCATAATCTAATATTAGTGGGTACATTTTACCTGTCAGTTAATGCATACAGTTAACCAACTGAACAAGCCATGTAGATGTTTCCTATCAGCTCTTGACAAATGGGAGATAGATGATAAGGCCATACAGTTCTCATGACTTGCTGATTTTGACATGGTGATATCTGTATATCAAACTGTTCACATCTACAAGCACAAATTAAAACTCCGCTGTGGAATTCAACTTAGCTTGCAGCTGCACTTGCACTGGTATTTGCCATAGAAATAAAGTTTTGGGGCCACCTAAGTAGTCCAAGCCAATGTATCTATTCATTTTACAATGAATACACAAAATTGCACTTCCCTGAATTATGAGTTAGAAACATTTTCACCCATAAGTTTCTTTTTTGTAGCTCCTTATCCAAAAACCTAGAAATGCTTTTCTTCCCAATGCCGCCCTCATGTTCCCTGTTTGGCTTTCTACACCTCGATCATCTTCTCTGATCTTACTATTGTTTCACTTCAATGTGCAGCTTTACACTGCAGTTAAGTGTTTTCTTGTCTATGCTCAGCCAAACTGAAGTTATAGTGCCCATATATAGCTCAGATGGCTGCATACTGCTACTCAAGGTGTTTGGAACATGTGATAAATATTCCACATTTCAGCTCTCATAGTCTATAATAGAGGTTAATTTCTGCTTATGCTTCACCTGAAAGAGCGAGAGGAACTCTTGTCTACCAGCCCTGAGGTTTACCTTGGCCCCCTGCGGAAAAGCATTAAAATTTCATGGTACGAAAAAAAGTTAATCAGACTATTCATGCATAATCCTGCTCAATTTACAATGAAATAAACTATGTCTTAAGAACATGCAATTTTGGAATATAAACAGGCAATCTTTGAAGGTTTCAGAATCTGCATTTTGGCATTTGGATATTGAAAAACACATGACAATCACTGTTTCTGAAGAACTCTTACAAACTATACAATCCTTGCACTGCTAAGCTCAGGGTAAGGAAGAAGATTCAAGTACAGCTGATGTTTTTCCGGCGCAACTGGAGACATGATCCACCCTTAAACACAGAGCTCAAGGAGGCAGGAAAAATAAGCCAGGGCTACTAACACATGGGTATCATGGTCATTATTTGTCTAGGAGTGTCAAAGAGGAATTGCCATGGAAAAGCAGCATTTGACCGAAAGAAGAAAAAGGTATGCGAAGGTACTAGCCAACAACTGTTTCAGGCCGTTATTTTCTCCCAGGATCAATCCCCTGACAAGTAGAGATCTTTATGGACAGTAGGACAAGGGTTGTCACTTACCTGTCTGCAAAACCCCAAGAAGAAATATTGTGCTTATGCCCCACATAGTACAGACACAGGAAGTTTGAAGCTTCTGGAAATGTTAGATTCATTGTGCCTCCACCGCAGTTAATCTGTGCACGTGCAGCAAATCCAGCTTACTTGGATGCACCAGACTTGCCTCATAGGCACAAGTCACCTGTGTGGTATACGCACGGTAGGTTTGCAAATATGCAAAAGTCTCAAGGATTCCCCAAGGAAATAAAATTTTGTCTAAACAAAATTTCTGCAAAGAAATGGGAACATGCCACGAAAATATCCCTGGTTGTAGCTTGTCTCCTGAGGTGACCAAATCTACTTTGTGGTTTTCAGGTTGACCCATGCAAGGAACTCGAGGAAGACACACACTCTTACCTGAGACATCACAGGCTGGATTAATTTGTAGCAAAGCATTATTCATAAAATAAACCGTGTTTGTCAGGGAAGACAAAACATGATCATATATTTTAATGCACATCTCCAAAATCTGAGGGCTTATCCAAGAGATAATACCAATAAATATTGAAAAGAGCCCTAATTCATAATAAATGTTGATTGCCTAAGAGAATGACACACAATTGAACACATGTATATGTATCTTAACGGCTACACAAACATTTCATTGGTCAATTTTTTATCCCCAACTATAAATCAGCACTCACATTTTCCCATTCATTTTTCATGGAAATGCTCTGAGTATGTATTGTACAACTTCTGATTAATTTTCATTTGTTTTCTAAAAACAAAAACATTTTTCTTCAGAACAATACACTCTTCTCAAACAGAAATGTAAATTAAACAGCTTTTTATTCTCCAAATAATACTCATCTTTCACCATAAGCATCAGATTTAATGCCAATGGGTATTTACTTTGTAAATAAAACTCTATCACCTCTTCAGTACAATTAATAGAGAACAACTTGACTCTGAACACATTTTTCAAGTACAGCTCAAGCAGTCATACATTTATAAATATTGCCTCAATTTACTTAGCTAGTTATTCCCCTGCCCATTTTATCCCTATGAAAATTACAGAGATAAGCTTGAAATGTGCAGATCAGACACACTCGCTACTTCATCTGTCAAAGAGCTACCACCGACAATGGGATCATACATCTAAGTTACGTAAAAGCATCAGCAGCTTTAGATTTCTTTGATAACATTTATCCTTTCTTGGTTTCTGACCAGCACCCATTACTTTATAACATTATGGTATCATCAGAGCCTATAAGAGCTATTCTTCCACAAATACTACACATTTCCTTTGCCAGTCTCACCAGAAGGAGGAGAACTTAGCTATGTTGGAGAAAATATATTCTAAATATTTATGTGAAGTTTAAATTTCTATCAATAGGTGGCAACACTGTTATGTGTAACATATGAAGCATATGTGTTTATGTACATGCACATGCCCAATTTCTATACCACTACGGCACATTTTTTTCACAAGTTGCTTCATTTTGTTTTAAATGTTACCTGACACTATCTTCCAACTACACACGAGTAAAAACTATCTGGTTCACATGCTCTTTAAAGAACATACGTATGGATCATCGTGATATTTTTGAACTATTTTAGTAATTCTCCATGACAGACTGCAAACCGTACCAGTTGGATTAGGAGGCAAATATGTGCATTTGGTGTATGGTCAATTGGATAACGCATACCATGGCTGCTACTCGGGGACCAAAATGTTTTTCACAAAGACTGAAGACTTGCTCTTGGCCCTTGGGAAGCCCACATGGCTGCTGAGGCACTTATTGGAATTTTAGGGTTGTTAAACCTTTTGCTCATTTGTCATCACAAACAAATTTTATATTGCAGTGTGATGCAGAAAAAGTCCAGCTTCTGAACAGAAAACTTTAAACATGGCCATCTATTTAGCTTGTCTTACGTTGAGTCTCACATCCAAAACTGCTATTGGGGGCGGGAAGTAATTTTAGATCCCTGATCAGTACTACTTTACAGAAAAAAGTTCCTGAGGTACAGCCAGGGTACACGATTCACTCGAGGTCAGAGAAGGTGGCACTGGCAATCAGAACAGAATCTGCCTCTCCTGCCTCAACTGTGAGCTTCAGCCCAGACGCAGATGCCACCTTGCCGATTACGTTGTATTCGCCGCAGTCAGTAAACCCAGAGCAGTGTTAAAGCTAAGATACCTTCATAACAGCTCCCCATCGCAAAGCACAATGGACTAATTAATTCACTTTCCAAATATGTTTTTTTAAACTTTTATCACACCAAACAAGAATAGCACTAAAAAGCCTGGTGCTACTAAACCTACATTTCTATATATGCTGTTGGTCTACAGAGAAAAGCTAAACCTTCAAAGAGACAGGATTATACAATGAGATAGCAGTTCAACACACACAGATAGTCTTTTGTTATTTTCTGAACTACATTCATCTCCCTTTTCAGCAGGGGCGCTTTTTTTTTTTATAAACTAAAGAAAAATCCAACTGTGTATTCTCAACTGATAAGAAATGAATTTGAGTGTCAGTGCAACAGCAAAGCTGTAGAAATTTCGATAAAAGCCCTTTTGGGGAGAGGGGGAAAGAAAAGCCATCAAAGAGGTTATGTTGGACAATGTTTCAGATACCATGGTTACAGCTGACCAGAGAATGAGGCTTCCTGTATTACTTTGCTTTGGATACTCCATTAATTTTCAGTTTAACAGCAATGTCACATGCTGGCTAGGGTTCAAATATGATAGAAGAGTCATATAAATGAAAGAGATTTACAGATTACTTGGATAATGTTAAAAGTGGTATCACAATTTAAATTACTCCAAGTGTTGTGAGGATAGTTAAAATCCATCAGGACTAACATCTAAAAACTACACAAACTCTTTCATAAATTTACATACATAAATATTGATATATCTCAATACACACACACATGTAGACCCACAGTCCAGATTTTCTTATCTGAAATGCTATCTTTGCACTGCCACAAAACTGATATGAGAATAGCACTGTTATTCTAAAAGAACTCAATGAAAAAAACTGAATACATGTTTTAACCAACAGCATAATGCAACCATCTCCAGGTTAAACAACTAAACCTCAAAGTACGTGTATGTTCATGTAGCAGCAATATTGTTCATCAGATTTAAAACAGAG
This sequence comes from Cariama cristata, assembly GCF_000690535.1. NCBI lineage: Eukaryota > Metazoa > Chordata > Aves > Cariamiformes > Cariamidae > Cariama > Cariama cristata. The sequence goes on from NW_009626851.1 coordinate 30,972, forward strand.
GGGACGTAACCATCAATGATCTTCTCAGCTACATTTCCACCTGGTAGGAAATGTTTGGTTTATTTTAAAAAATACTTTCAGATTTAAGTCTTTCCTTGTTCTCTCTCCTTTCTCCTTATTCACTGGGTTTTTAAACATGGATATACATGATGCACATCCTCAGATGGCAGCATTTCAATAACAGTAAATCAGGCTGCCATGCTTACTGAAGTTATTTTCATGTTTGCAGATGCTGAAAAATGATGTCTCTAGGACTGCAGTTCACACTACTTTGTGAAGGCAAACACATAGCCTTGGTACTGCAGTAAGCTTTGGTAAAATACATTTGTCACAGCGAAACCACAGGATTTTTTGCAGTCAGAAAGACTGCAAAATTCCTATTCCTTGCGGAATCCATTCAAATTTATGTAGTTTTAGGCTGACCATTTGTTTGCTTATATACTGCCTGCTAGGCAAAATACTGTGCCAGAAATCAGCACGTAGAACAAAAGACTCATCTACATTTCCCTCACATAGACATATTTGTGTTCTACTCATGTATCTCACCCTCACAGTATAGGCAGATCAACCTATCTACTTACACCTTACCAGAAAGCTATTAGTGGTAATTTATGGAAAGTATGTAGTAACTACTTATTAAGGTAACCCTAACAGGTTTATCATTCATGAAGGCCCAGCAAACTCACCATACACTTAGAAATATCTGCCCCATCCTCTCTATCTTATTTCTTACCTGCAGAGTGAGAATTAGGCATTATCCAATTATAAAAAAAAGACTGTGAAGTTCTGCATGGGTACTAGCAAATAACTACATGTAATTCAGCAGCGAGTGTCACAGATTAAATAAAAATATTCCTATACACAAAATCTTCACAGGGGAAGGAACCACATACATGCAGTAACTGTAATCTAGTCAGTTTACAGAAGAATCCAAAGTTTTCTATGTGTGCTATAAATCCACATAATGTCTCAAATGCTAGCCGTTGCTTTTTAATCTTTCATTTACCTGAAAATGCATAAAATATCGTATCACTAGACAGCTCTTTATTGGCCATCCACCCAAAGATGCTCAGGAGAGTTATTCTAGCAAAAAAAGAAGGCAGTAATTTACATTCAAAAAAAAAGGCTCAATAAATTGATCTACTTTTTTTCAGACTGATCTAGGAACTAATCAGATCTGCTAAATCTCCATTTCTGCAGGTTGCTAACATGCATTTTGGGGTGGGGAGAAGATGGACAAAACACTTGTACGGAAAGTCTGCTGTTACCTTTACAGAAAGAAAACTTGTTGTGGAGTTCAGAAATATAAAACTCCACAACAGAATTTGGCTTAGAAAATATCCTTGGATGGGAGAATCTTGATTTGCACAACCATTTTTAACCTGTCTTTACTTTTATAAAGAGAAAAATTGAAAACATTCTTCAAATATACTGTGTTATGAAGTGTAGAAGAAAGAGAAACTCCCCCAAAGGGAAGCACTGGCAAAACAATTCTAGTAAATATATCTTGGCTACACTGCTACACTGAAAAATGCAAAATCTTTTTTCCTCCAAAAGCATTACCAGACACTTTAGAAATGCTGCATGGTATGCCGATTCACTTCGTCCTTCACAGGTGTGCAGTCACCTCTAACCAGAAAGGCAGCGGTACTTAACAGTATGTGAAAACACCTCCCTCCAATTAAAAGGAAGAAGGATAACTTATCCAGTAAGTTACCTTCATTTATGTTAAATGTATTAATCTTGTACAAGCCATAAAGTGTGTTTTCTGAACACTTCTAACAAAGACTATGATGTAGACAAGGCTCACGTAAAATATACAGAATCCCTAAAAATATGCATGTAACACTCACATGCATATGTGCAAAGGCAGGCATACAGAACAGCTCTGGAAATAAAACTAATTATAATATCTTGAACATAAATAGAAGTGTGAAGTATAATGATCCTAAAATAACACATTCCTTTGGGGGTGGGGTGGGGTGTGTGTATGTGGAAGTACTCTAACAAAATGAAGTCTCAGGTTCTTGCAATAGCACAGTATTTCCAGTGCTAACTAACTCCAGTATAATATCTTACGAAAATGTCATCAACAATCCTGTTACAGTAACTCCCTGGAGATAAAGGATGTGCCAGCTCAGATTTTGCAAAGACAGACAAATCGCTTGGGGCGGGGGGCGAGAATGACAATATTTCTGTGCAGATTCTAATATGCTGGAGTGATTTTATCTTGACAGAAATGAGTTGCCCTCTTGTTCCTTTTCAATTTGATTAGTATAGCAAGATCTGCTTTTATATAGTGTTTAGGAAATAATCACAGCTAGAGTTCATTTGATGCACCTTGCATGCCAGATTGTCAGAGCACTAAAAGTTTAATTGATAATAAAGATAATATCATTGCCTTACATTTATATGGCACCTTCCACAGGGAAAGATCCCAGAGGCACTGTTGACTTACAGGTACCACCAGAGAGCAAATGTGGTTGCTATTTGCTACCATACAGCAAAAGAGCTACAAGATGGCACACAAAATGAAATCACCACCCCAAAAATTCAGGATTCTCCTCTATTCACTCCCTCCACCCTGAAAGCTTTGGTCCTATGTAACAACTGGGCTTGATTAGACAAGAAAATGTAAAACCTAACATTCAACCCTTTTTTCTATGCAGTTATTTTGATTGATAGCTGAAAGAGAATACAGACATGAAAGATACTCCAGTTTTTCTTCACAGTAATATAATCACAAACATCCTCTGAAGCACAGATATCAAGACGAAGAAATTTTCAGGCTCCAGAGTGTCAGGGCCTGGGTGAATGGCTGCCCCCGAGTCTTCACCATCACAGCTTCTGGAGAGGATGGCAGAGCCACAGCACCTCAGTTCCCTCCAACTCAACTCTGTCCTCGTAGAGAAGAGAGCTGTGACTGAGCTCCACTGATTACAAGAACTTTGAAAAAGCTTCCCAAATGCATGGATCCTCTCCACATTCAAAAAAGTCCCCACAAAATCATCTGAACACAATCAACGCATTTTCTAGCTGATGGACGAGTAATGATCAGCTTATTTCTCGTGACTGAAATGATCACTGCCTCAAACGGGATGGGAGAAGGCGCAATCTCTCCCTTGTTTTTCAGGCACACCTTAGTCCAGTCAATACTGAAGACTGTATTCTGGATGTTTCTAACTAGTACCTGACAGCAATCTGCTATTTAGAAAACAGAAGTGCTAGTCAAAGCCTGACGACCAGCTACTCTCCTAGACTCCAGCAAGGTCAACATTCTGCTCAAGGCATGAAGAAAGAAATCAGCCTCAACAACACTGATGCACAAATGTCTCTCCAGCAATGAATGGTAAGCAGGCATCTGTTCCAATACTCCTAGACTTCCCCACAGCATTTAGCATTGTGGATCGGAGAGATGGCAACGATCCAAAGCACTGTACTGAAGTAATTTAAGTCCTTTTTGAAGGCACATACAGAAAGTAAGGACACAAAAACCAATCTCAGCAGTGCAAGCCTCTCCTCAGAGGACTAACAAAGATACAGTCTATTTGTATTCACAACAATACAGACACAAGCAACAGCAACAGGCAAATGGCACTGAAGCCACTGAAGTGGTATTGACCCCATGTAAGCACAAAGACATCCCAAACCCCACAATTTTGTAACGTTTGACTGAAATCAGAACTAGAGACTGAATCTGAACCCAGACTTACACACATAAGAAACACTGAAGAATATGCAAACATCAGTCCCATGACTGATGGAAAATTTCAACCACAGGCATTGATGCTTGGCCAATACGGTTCACAGTTTCTGCATTGCTCATGATTTCTCACTCCCAGAGAGAACTAATTAGAAGTGATGTTTCTAGTTCTCTTAGACTCATCACATATACAGTATTTGGTATAAATCACTGAAGTCCAGTCTAATTTCAGACAGGGTAGGAAACCTTCCAGGAAGAGCACCACTACCAGAAAAGTCAGCACCTACTGAATTAGGTATCAAATAATGTAATTGTACCTCTCAACTTCCTGAGCATGAAGAAGTAGTTTTCTAAGCTCATGATCTTGGTCTTTGTTCTTTGGACTACAAAGAGGTCAAAAGGCAGACACTAATTTTTTTTTCCCCCAATTTGGAGTATAAGGTAACAGCATACTTGAGAATATTCTTTCATTTTTTAAAAAAAAAGTTAATTAAGCACCCATGGATACATTTCATCTCATATCTCTATGTGCAAAGTCAGCTTATTTTGCCAAAAGAAAGAAAAAGAAAACACTACAGTCTTTCACCTGCACTTAAAATTACTACACTGTATATTTCAAAGGAAGGAAAAAATGCTGAATTTATTGTTCTTACTTTAAGCTCCTCCAGGTCTTTAATGTACGACGGCTACAGCAGAAACTGAAGTTACTTTTTTTTTTTTTTCTTTTTGAAAGAAAAAGTATCACACAAACTGGATCCATTTCATTCACAGAATTAGCTTCCACCTATACAAAAAGTTTTCTATGGACATGATAATGCTCTCATCTTCACATTTTATGTTTATACACTCTGTTTCAATTGAGCTGCTGTGGATGCTAAACATAAGCCCAGAAATGGGTCCACTCTGTTTTCAGTGGACACATGCAGCCATTTTAGATTTACACCTTTGCGGCTTATATTAGAATACATTTTCATCTTATATTTTCTGTTTGGGTATTTCTCAAAGTATTTGTTACCTCCACGTATTTCAGAAAAAAAACAACCCACAACCCAAAACTTTACTATTAAGATAAAAGCAACATATTTTCTGGTTTATGCTTACAAGAGCAGATGTTTATGGCAACAGAAATACTTTTATGGATGAGTTACATATTAAATTTGGAGGGGAGGGAAGCTATTAGTAGATTCAGATTAATTTCATTGTTGACAAATGCCAGGCAATGCATTCACACACACAACTGGGCTTTAAATAAAATGCATGTACTCAAGAGAAAGACCTTACTATTACCATAGACAATTTAATGAACGTTGCTGCTTTCATATCCAGACCATGGAAAATAACACAAAATAAAAATAAAGTGTATTAAAAAATCCAAGTAGAAAACAAATCATTAAATATTCTGAGTGTTTTGAACTCTATATGGATGTCTTATCTGCTGCTATCAAGTGAGGATTCTGGATTATTGACCTGTTGGTCTGTTCACTATTAATTATAACAAGCTGGTTCAATTTTCCATTGAGCCATAAACTAGACACAAGACCTTGAAAAGGCAAATAAAAAGTGAAACAGAAGTCTAGAACATACCTCTAACAGACAATGGCAAATTTCCATCCAGATCAGTGTTTCATAGTTCAGAACAGTCTCTTCTGCAAACCAAGACCTAGAATGTGTATCACATACTTACTCTCATTTAGAACATCTACAAAGAACAAAGCAAATGAATTATCTCTTGGGATCTTGACGAAAAAAATGTTGAAAGGCTCAGCTTCCACTTAGAAGTCTGTTATTGCATGTGCTACGTTATATATAAACACTGAATGCTTCAGCAAATTCATTTTTCTACAATGAATTATGTATGAACTACTTTAACTCCCCTTCTCCCTCCCTCTGTTAAGGGCAGTCAACACTATGCTCTTAGACTGATAAGTCATTCAGATCATCTGTGGTTTTAAGTCACACATTCAGCTGTATTAGTCACATCACTGCTTACAATCACCTCCACAGATTGTTTTGTTTCCAATGAGCAAAATGTCTGACAGTAAACTTTTCAGCAACAATGACAAATATTGCACCTTCTGCTGTTAGTCCGTTTCAAGAATCCTCTGTGATCTATTACAAATGTAAACCCTCATTAAGATTCATATCTTTTTTTTTTCTTCTTCTTTCTGTATATATTACCACAAGGGAAACTCTAAGTCATTTCTCTCTCACTGATCCTTTAAGAGCCTGTGGCTACTGCTGATCTGTATTAATTGCTACTGAGAATTCAAAATCTGCATCTTCAAAACAGGCCAGAATATCTCCCTTCATCATTATGTCAACTGCAGTAACATTTTACCATAGAAACCCTGAGCACGATGAGGCTGGAGTCTTCTGTGATTTCAGAAGAAAACATTTCTGGTGAATTACATTTACAATCAATTTAGGGCTTTTTCCTTACAACAGTAATTTC
>NW_009626851.1:37140-89880 GCF_000690535.1 Cariama cristata
TCTTTCCAAGTTCTTATAAGTATATCTGAACTCACCACAGTGTGCCAACAACAGAATCACAGAATTGTCAGGGTTGGACAGGACCTTTGGAGATCATCCAGTCCAACTCCCCTGCCAAAGCAGGGTCACCTAGAGCAAGTTGCACAGGAACACAACCAGGCGGGTTTTGAATATCTCCAAAGAAGGAGACTACACACCCTGGGCAGCCTGTTCCAGTGCTCTGCCACCCTCAAAGTACAGAAGTTCTTCCTCATATTCAGATGAAACTTCCCGAGTTTCAGTTTGTGTCCGTTGCCCCTTAACCTGTCCCTGGGCACCACTGAAAAGAGTCTGGCTCCATCCTCTTGACACCCACCCTTAAGGTATTTATAAGCATTGGTGAGATCCCCTCTCAGTCTTCTCTTCTCCAGGCTGAACAGAACCAGTTCCCTCAGCCTTTCCTCATAAGAGGGATGCTCCAGTCCCCTCATCATCTTCATTGCCCTCCGCTGGACTCTCTCCAGTAGTTCCTTGTCTATCTTGAACTGGGGAGCCCAGAACTGGACACAGCACTCCAGATGTGGCCTCACCAGGGCAGAGTAGAGGGGGAGGACAACCTCCCTCAATCTGCTGGCCACACTCTTGCTTGTGCATCCCAAGATATCATAGGCATTTCCACTGAGAGGAACCATTGCTTCCCCACAACAGGTGCCAAGAAATGAGACTAAGGCATTTTTTAAATCTGAAGGATCCAGAAGCCATGGAGATATGTGGTCAAACAGTTAAAAGTTCGAAGAGAACCAAAAGTTTGCAAAAAATTTAAACAGCTACAGAAACAAAACCCACTGATGTGACCAATAGGAGTTCACAGAAAACTTCACTTAAAAACTCAAAGACGGTATTTTTACAGATTCTGATAAAATGCTGATCACATTTTAGCTCCAGAAGACTGGTATCTACATTCACTAAAGAAAACAGCTTACTATAAATTGTACTTGTTTGACTTCAGACATTGAAATATCCTAAAACCAGTAATGTAGCATCATTTTCATTTTTATATGAACTATATGAACTGATCAAAAATGCTTAAAAGTAAAACCTTGAAGATCTGTAAGCTAACAAAGTTGGGGTTATTTTCCCTCTAAATTGGAAGGAATTTTAATATCTTACAGTATGCAGTTTCTTTTGTGAAATATACATTTACCAAACACTTGGGCAAGCGGAAAAAGCTAGGTTCTAGGGTTCAAATAAGAATATACTTAACTGCATTTTGCAGAGTCTGATTGAAATTGGACTGGCAAAGAAGCTTATCAAACATAATAGCCTGAAACAGAAAACACTTTATTACATTATTTTATGTTTACTACTGATTTTTAAGCCATGAGCCATATTGTAAAGAATAGAATCTACAATAAGATGCAGGTGAAAAAAAAGTTTTTCCTCTAAAGCTGCATAATTAGAAAGTTTGACCAACAATCTGTAGATTCAAAAATCCAGCAAAAAGAATTTTCTGTTAAAGTTAAAAAAGGAAGAAGAGAAATTACAATATTCAACTACCAAAAGCTCAGAAGTAAGATCAATGGCAAAGTTTATAAGTTGTATTTAGCTCAACATCAAAACTTGCTTAGCCTCTCAAGCCCAGAAGTATTTTTCAAAGAGTAACAAAAACCTGAAATCTTCCCCTTCTTATACTACACCGGTGAGGAAAGGCATATGTCAGGTACAGGTGCATAGTGCAAGCATCTGGAGCATTTATAAGAGTAAAGTGCATATAAATAATGTATTTAAGACAAAAGCCAGACAGAAATCAATGGCCTAGATGCAATTCTGGGAGCAGAATGCAACACCCATGCTCCATTTTTGAGCTACAGGGTCTTGCGTAAAACATATGTAAAAGGTAGCATCTCAATGTTACTGGCTTTTGACCCATTCTAAAATGCCAACAAAATTTCTAGCTTGTAAGTAGTACAGAGATTTTGAGAAGGTAGATTGGTAAGTGGCATCCAGGTCTGCATCTCAACATTTTATGGACAGGTAACAGAACAGCCAGTATTTTAGAAGGGGGAAACCTAAACCAGCAAAACCTAAACAATTTTAGTGTATTTTACAGTCACTGTCAAGTTTGCAGGGAAAAAAATTGTTTCAGTCTAAAACCATTTATCATTATTTTAAAATAATGTCAAGGAGTTCTCTAAAACTCCTCAGTCATACATCATCTGTGTCCTACAGAGGATTCAGGTGCCAAAAAGCAAACAAAACAAAAAGCAACACCACTTTTTGCAATCTGAAAGACTCTTAAAATAACACTATATATCAACAAATGAAAACTTCAGAGATGTTATTGTGGAAAAAACATTAACAATCCCTTATACACTGAAAAAAAAATAATCTGTTTAAAGCAGCACGTAATTCACATTGCTCCATCTAGAAGCGAATTTTGTTCTGGGATTTTCAGGTTTTTCTTTATCTCTTCACTCCAAGGATTCAAATCCCGATTAGTGTGGGACAGTTTCAATTCAGCTATTTTGCTCTCTTTCAGAGGCAGGGCCTCGGCTCAGCCCTTCGCTCCAGTCTCACCCCTGGCTTTTCAGTACTGGTCACCACTCACTTAAGAGCAGCAACTCCGACCTCTCCTACACAGCAGCCTCCAATTTCTTAACCATGAAGTACAAATTAGCCATGACGGCTAAGTAGGCTCTAGCCCTTCACTCGCTCTCCTCTTTCATTCTCCCTGTGTGGCATTAGCCACTCATACTTGGATATAAGGCAAAATTGCAACATGTTAACAGCTATACCAGCTCATACATACTAGACCATGGCCCCATCACTAGCCTTCAGGGTGTTTCCATCAAGTGACTTCACTGGGAGTGTATTTAAAATACACATTGGGAGTACTGGTTTTCTAAGCTCACTCAGAGATGCATACCCTGAAACTACTTCTGATATGCTTCACCTTTGTTGCCTGTACCAAATGCACATATACATATGGAGTGGTTATACAGTAGTGAAGTATATGCATGTATCAGGATGAAACACTCCTTTTGTCCACTCCATATACTTCCAGTTCTGTTCTATATGGATTTCTACCTGAAAAAGAACATAAGGATCTGGAAGACAACATGAATTTCCACGCTTCTTGAGCTGCCATATTCTCTTGGTCTGTACCAGCAATCTGAAATTACAACAGTACATACCTAGCATTCACTTCAGGCTTCTTCCTAAAATGTCGCAAATCCCTGCTCAAAAAATCAGTCTAATTAGAAAAATGATTTAAAAATCAATGTAGTATTGAGCTACCAAATAGCCTTTAACCATAATTTTCCAGAGAGAAAACAGAGGCAGACCATGGAAGTCAGTACATTACTGAAAGTCACGTGGTATTCGGTTCTCTGGCAAATCTGCCTTTCTTCCTTTTCCAAAAACATTCTCAAAAGATTGCAACCCTTTTGTTACACATGACATGTAGTTCTGAAATCTGTCTATAGCAAAACCAATAATGCATTCAGGCTAACTCATGCATTCAAATGTGTTGCAGAAGTCTCAAAAGCTTTCCATTAGGAGAACCACAGAGGTGTCTCGGCTCCCGGAGCTGCATGGGTACCATTTCCTGCGGCATGCTTACCAGACCCCTGTCTGCTTTTTCTGATGATTTCCCTTCTGCCCAAGTTAGCTGTTAGGGCTGCTAAATCAGATCACTAGCTCAGCTGCCTTCTTATAACTTCAGTATTGTTTGTAAGGCTACGAGATTGGAAGTTAGGTCCATATTTTTATCTCTGCAATCTCCTTTTGGCAAGGCTATAATACTGTATGTATTAGGGAATAACAACCCTCCTAATGCTGTGTTAAACTGAAAACCAAACAAGAACCCTTTCACTCAAAATCCACAGCTTGATCTCTTCCAGAAATAACAGCAGAATTCTGTTATTGCACGAGACAACAGAAAGAAGTTTTTCATGATCAGGCAAAGGACAGGGGATTCAGGTCTTCTGTTCTTAGCACTAGAACGATCCTCCTATGTGAGCTTTGAAAAGCTCTTCTACAGTTCCCTCAATAAAACAGGAACAGATTTTTCCTATTTCTACAGTGTGGCTGCATCACTTCATCCACTGTTTACAGCTTCTGGACGCTGTAACGGTAAGATTCATTCAGGTGCCTATTGAAGAAACCCCAGACGTGGGTTTTAGAAAAGACGGGTGCAATGCAACACAAAGCTCATCAAGTTACTCACTCTTGGGAAAGCTCACACCCAACTCATTTCAGGGATGTTCAAACTGCACTAAGAACTCTGCAAATATTCTAAGCTATCTCTAAATCTTAAGAGTAAACGCTGCCCTTACATAAATTGTAAATACTCTCTACTTATTTACTTACTAATATCTTGATTACAATTTAACAATCACCTTGACATCCAGTTGCCAAATACATTTCTTGGTTTGCAAATTGTATTCATTTAGTTAATTAATATTTCTCAGACTCCTTTCTGAGAAAACAAATTTATTTGAGCTAAAGCTCTAATACAGGTAACAATTCTTTGAGAGAATTTCAACACAGAATGTCCACAAACAACTCTCCTTGCCTCTGGTAATTCGCTTGTATTATACAAGAGGAGAGCTAGCATCAACCTCCCGGTTTTCTCTTTAGCTAGCCATACCAAACCTTACAAAGACGAACAGAAAACTCCAACTCTGTTGTCTCTGGCAATAGTAAAGACTCAGTTCTCTTAGCACTATCCTCCCCTTGGTGCTTGGATTCTACTACAGCTCCCAAAAGCAGATCTTCTCCCCGCACATTAGAAGGTTTATACCAACAGACAACTGCATTGTGACAGAGGGAAGCATGTTAGATGGGCAGAAAAGAAAGACTTCATTGAATAACACATATAAAAAAAGCATCTCATACAATGAAGTAATTTTTCTTAATGTTTTAAATAAATGCTGCTTTTTATTCCTGCCAAACTGCATTTATAGTATAATTACATGATTGCTGGGGGCTTCATATAGCTGAATTATAGGGTGTCTCTTCCACATTAAGGTTTGTGAAAGAGTCCCTCCACTTCCCTTCATATTTCTCTAACCACCGACAGGGATACTCTCAAGGCATTCTATAATTCAGTTACAACTATCCTCTGAGAAACATATAATTTTATAGAAAGAAGATTTAAGCCATCATGTAGCCATTTTTTTTCCTGTTATGAAAGCATTTGTCTAAAGTCTGTTATTAAATTTAAGTAGGTCTGAAACAACCTTAACCCAATAGTTTTCAACTGTGCCATTTGACAGTTGTCATTCTGGCACAATCCTCCAAGTTCACTTTTAAACTTAAGTGCTATATGGGCTAAGTATGCGTTGAAGACTATTGTATGGAAAACACCACAGGGAGTGTATGACGGGTTGTGTGGTGTGTGTAAATATATATGATATATGCAGTCATCTCAATTTCTATGAGACTAAATTTTACATAAATACACACGCTAAACAGATTCAATGCAATCAACTCTAACATCACATTCTTAGATGCTATACGAAATGTGATATGTTAATTAGAATGTAAAAAACAAATGTCTGAGCTAATTAGTAAATGGCATTATAATATCAAAAATGCTTCCCCATTGTGCTGATTTTGGCTGGGGTAGAGTTAATTTTCTTCACAGTTGCTGGTATTGGGCTGTGGTTTGGATTTGTGCTGGAAACAGTGCTGATAACACAGGGATGTGTTTGTTATTGCTGAGCAGGGCTTGCACAGAGTCAAGGCCTCTTCTGCTACCCCAAATAAGCTACAGATGGCCTGAATTTGTATTATAACAAAACAGGCAAAACCTTGCAAATAGTAGGATGTCTACAATCACTGCACAGCTCATAGGTATAACAAGTCCTACAATTCAAGACGTAGAGGGAAAATCGGTTTAGATTTGAAAATCTTAACCAAAGTTAATTCCCATTATTTTTACTCAGTTAATTTCAGTTGATTGACAGAACTTTCTCATGTCTTCTATTTTAAATCCATTGTAGGGATTTAAAAAAAAAAAATAATCTAAAGATAGTTTATTTTACTGTTTAAAGATTTTAATCGAGTGCTATTTTTCTAAAAATCGGTGTTTATTATACAATATATGTTTCATATTATGAATATCCTGTGCATCACAAAGTATTATTACAGGAATACAACACTTGAAATTTGATCTTCAGGTTGATCAAATAAAATAGGATGGAAAAGTGAGTAAATTGTAAAAAAAATAATGCAAGTATCTCATAAATGTGCACAATTATGAGAGGAACAAAACAAAGCAAGAAATCTGCTCATAGTTCTGGAATGCCTTGACAGCAATGAGTTTAATCTCAGCAGAGACATATGAGTGTGGTTAGCCTGGTGTAACCAGGGGTCTCCAATGTCAGAGACTGCTTGTGGTAGGCATCTGAACTGTTTTTACAAAGCTACCAGCAACAACTTTTCCAAATGCCCAAGTTCGAAGAGAAACTAGCTTTGTTCTTAATATATTCATCATGAACTTTACTCTCATGAGGCATTTAGACATATCTATAAAAAATTAGATCTGGAAGGAACAATGCTCTTTGTAGCTCAACTTGTGGAACATATCAATGACCCTCACACTAAATTCCAAAAAAAAGGTAAATAACATTCAGTCATCTTGCCAACATACTGTTGGTCAAGTCTTTTCTGACCTAGTATTTTGCAGTTATTTTAACCATGAGGTCAGAAAGCAGGAATTTTCACTGTTAATGCATACTGCTTTGTTTACACACAACACAAAATACCTTTGTGTATTTAAGTCATCACTTGTGGTTTTTCAGATGCCACCTGAAATGGATTCTGAAAGCATCCCTGGGGCACAGAACTCCAGCTGTACCATGCAAGGAAAACAGACCCTGTGCATTTTCAAGTCATTTTTACTCAAGCTTATTTTAATGTTTTCGAAATCTGCAGCCTCAAAGCAATCTCTGACTCATCTCTTTCTTCAGTAAATTCAAAACAAGCCATCAGAATAATTCAACTGCACCATGGCAGTTATTTTCTATTTCCTAGTATTTCAAGCATGATTGGATGGCAGCCAGTGCCAAATGCTGAATTTTGTAAGGGTAACCACTAGCTACCTAGGGAAGGGAAGGAAGTTGCCGGTTGACATATCATATTTCATCTATCATAATTTGTCAGCTAAACCCAAGAAGGGTTTCTAAAAAGACAATCTAGACAGCACTTCAAGAGTTTTATTTTTCAGATAGTGCTCACAGTTGACAAAAAATGGGTCCTTAAAACTCTTTCAGGCTCCTGATGAAATTAAGCAGATGTACAGAGCCATTTCAGAATTATTTTTATATGATGATGTTTTCTGCATCAAGTAGTTCTAAAATGGTGTTACAAATGACACAGCAGTAACACTAAATTGACACTTAAAAATAGAGGTGAATTTAACTACCTTCATTTTGCAAAGTAGTCTGCATTACCATAACTTTCACCACACAATCTGATTGTTCTGTAGCAACAATCTAAACACTAAACATACTTCAAAAAGAAGTTATTTGGACAAATTCAACAATTACAGAATTCAAAATAACTAAAAAATTGTGACCTAAATCAAAATAATTGCAACATAAATGCACCTGAAATCTATGATACAAACTTAAAGAGAACTAAAACCTACGCCAAACAAGAAAATAAATATCAGCACATTCCAATTTATACCAAACAACAGATACCTCATGAGCTTCACATAAGTAAACCAAGTACAAACCATTGCACAGGCTCGCCTGCAATGCCTAGCTACTGATGCACTAATGATTCTCAGAGATCAAAAACCTTTATGGAGAAATAAGAAAAAGTAACTATTCTAGTTAGAATATTAAGTATGTATTTACAAAGCAAGACAGCTGTCAATATTTCACATTCCATTCAATTTGGATGAGTGCTGATCACTAGAAAATTTTGGCGGTATGCAGGAATATTCCATTTTGGTATCACTTTCCACCAATTTTAAACCAATAGAAAACAACCCATCGCGTAATAATCTGAGCTGTAGTTTAAACTGTGCATAGAAACAACGTTTACTTCTGTAATGAATGCAGTCTTACTCAATTTAACTGGAAATACGTTTTCATTTGAATTCTTTCATTTAAGAAAATCTGTCCAATACTCACCCCTCTAGCTTGAGGCTTGAATGGCTTGTTCAGCTCTGCTCAGCCATAAACTGCCTGTGTGACCTTGCACAAATCACTTTTCAATGTGTAAGACACAGATAAGAGCACTTCTCTACTTCATAAGAGTATTTGGAGGATAAATATGTTAAGGACTGCAATTTGCAGGGAAGCTACAACCAGAAAAAACTTTGCAGAGAGAGTTATTAGTCTCCATTTATTCAACAATCCATTCTCAAATTCAGGTGTAGCAGGAACAGGCAGAAGACCAGTAAGAATTACTTCTTTTCTTGGATTTTCAGGTGCCTTATAGCAACAGCAACTAGTTTAATTTTAAGATAGATATTGTTTTGATACTTTTCTATAAATGAATTCGTTGATGCCTTGAAACTTGACACGATCAAGCAGTAAAAAGGGAGGCAGACTATCCGAGGTGGGCCTCTGCTTCCCACTCCCTCTGTGCTCAAGGACTGACCTGTTTATCAACTTCAGCAAGTGACTTTATTGGTCTCAATCTTTCGGGTCTCATTTATTTAGTCCAGATCCAACCTTCCTGCACTTGTAACTGAGACTGCATACAGAAAAAAAACATACACACATACAAAACAAAACCAAAACTACAATTCTGTCTAGAATTGAAAGGCAGCATCATTAACACAGGAACGATGACCCTGGAGCTGTCTTTGCAACTGGTCAGAGTTTGGTAGCCAGAGAACATGCCAGGCCTAATGACTAGGTCCAATGGGATCTAACAGAATTAAAACAAACAAACAAAAAACCCCAAAACCCCAACCAAGCCAACAAAAACCAAACAAACAGAAAAAGCTCACTAGAGCTCATGGTCTACCAACCAGTAACACAAAATGAGAAGTAGTATCCCAGATTTTTCTGGGAAACGGAAGTTATCTCTAGATTCATAGAGACTGGGTCCATTTCCAGTTTGTGATGACAATGGACACAAATGGATTCTCTCATCATCCTGCCTCCAGCTGCGGTGCTTAGAGCACTTGATATATACAACAGATCTTAGTATTTCATTTCCTTTCACCTGTGTGTCAGGGTCAGAGAAATGCTGGGCATTTTTCCTCTGTTTCAGTACTATAGCTTACGCACCTCAGTGCAGCTCGTCAGTAATTCTAATGGGTGACTACTTATGCTAAGATACCTTACAGTGTCATCTGACTTGTCTGTTTGAATACCAAAGCAGCGAGTTTCAATGACAGAAATGTTCCCTAAAGATAAAAATACATTTGAGAATGATGTAGAAGGTGTCAAAATTATGCTTCAGATTTGCTACCAATGCCCACCTGCGGTTCCACATTTCCCCTGTACTGGGCCCCATGATATGGAGAAACATTAGTTTCGATATTGTTGGCAAGCTGCCTCGAACTCCACTGTTAAGCGTAAGGACTCAATCGCTTGATGTTGCCAGAAAGAACCCTAGGCTAAGACAGGGAGCCAACTTGGAAGGAGGGAAGAGATTAGTACAATAAGGAACAAAAACAAAAGAAGTAATGGGATAAATAACAACGCTGCAGGCTTTTAAAGACAAAGCTTGCTGAAAGAAAATATCACATCAGATTTGTTTCTAATAAGAAAGTAAGATTACGCTGGGAAGCCCTGAAGAGGAAAACTGCCAAATCTTTGTGACACTGATCCTTGGAACACTGTGGAATAATACATTTTAATACGGTGTTGAATTTTAACAAATGGCAAAGGCCTTATTAAATGTTAAGGGAAGAAACAAAAAATTATCAACATTTTCCAGTCTGTGAATTCCTCATAACTGTGATTATAAAAGGGAAATAAAATACACCGATAAAAATGTAGTGGGCAAATGTATCAGAAAGTATTCTGACAGTTAATGAATAACCAACAAAAAAGCATAAGCATACTTATATTACTGTTGTGACAATTCATATCTAGGGGTAAGCTAAACAAAACAGAAATCCTCTACTTTCCATGTATAAAATGTCTTAAAAAGATCAAAATGATAGCTTCATTTTTGTACAAATTAAAACCTTATTCAAGGGAAAATCTCTTACATGTTATACTACTTCTATGAATATCATAATTTGGCTATCTTTGCAGCGGTAGAAAAGCAAATCGATCAGGAGCATACAATATTCCTTTTAAAATTCCTCATTTATGTTTTCCTACAGTCAAAACCTAAGTAAAAGTTACCACTTTTCTGTAACTGGCACGTTGTTAACACAGTATTCTGAACTCCGAGGATGCTACTGGCTGCTGTGCTGAGTTCTGTTTACAAACCTTCAGTTTCCCAGTGACCCAAAAGAACAGAATAGCTCATTCTGACTAAGCGTGTAATATCCACATGAATAAGTAAATATTTAACTGAGTTAAAGCAGATTATTGACACAACAGATTTTACAGGGGCTTGACACAGTAGGCCTTAAAGGCCAATTATCTTACCAGGAACCAGTTAGAGTGAGAAAGATTGATGTTAAAAGGAAATGCAGTAGAAGCCAGGTCACAAAAAGTGAGTGAAAAAGCCGTGCTGGCTGCAGCCGACATCCCAGGCACCTCGGTGGAGAAGACACACTCCTCTGCTCCTTCAGCCACCACCTGCTTGGTCATCAGAGAGGCGTACAGCATGAGGACCGCCAAAATGAGCACTTTGAGTGCTAAGATCATATGATTCCCATCTGATATTATCAGTCTTATTTTGCCACTTATTTCATCGATAAAGTTCCTACACAAGATCAACCGGCTAAGGAACAAAGCAGCATTGCCTCATGTGCTACCAGAGAACGGTATTTCTCTGCAGGTACAGTCTTTCACATGTGGATGAAACACACTACTTGTACGCTCTCATCAAATGTATTCTCACTGGAGGCCTAAGGACTAGCCTGTATTCTCCAGATGTAAACTCATCTTTAACAGAAACGATTTACTGAAAAGGCTATTTTGGGATTCAAACTAGAGGAGAACTAATTCATCCACCATGCAAATGAAGGCCACATCCTACCACTGTTCCAGGTGCTGAGCAGACTTCTGTTCTGCAAATCAAATAGAATACTTCCCCATAAAATAAACTACTGGCTCACCTAATTCAGTTGAAAGACCTGGCATACAGTATTTATTAATCAACTGAATCAAAACCACTTGCCAAATAAAAATTATCCAGTTATGATATCTGAACTGAGCTTTTACTCAATGGTAACTAGCAATCTCAGTACTCTTGTATATGGTTCATAACAGGTACATACATTTTTATTATGGTGCCAGTACAAAAATGAGGAAAACTTTGCAATTTACCTTGTGATAAGAAGTAGGTGGTCTTTGAACAAGACTACAAAGTAATCTTCAAATAAAACAAACAACAAGGAAGCATGCCTGAAAGTGGTTAGATCAATTGCTTTCATTAAACACATACCACTATTCTGTCAAAGATTCATTTGCTTTTGACAATTAGCTGATGATGAAAGAACCTTCCAAATCTTTCAAGGAGTAAATATAAGAATAAAAAACCCCTCAAGTTCAGTAAAAACTTCCCTGTTGTCCCCCTCAACGATCCTCATATGGTTGAAAACTGCAGCAAGCAACATCAGCCATTTTCATGATTTCTCCCCAGCAGCAGTTAGATAAGCAACAATTTCAAGACTTTGACAAAAAGAAAAACTCAGAAGGGGTAACAGGAACATTTTGGGGTTTAGACAAATCAGTCACATTCAGAGTATTTACACACCTTCAATATAAAACCCGACAGATAATGTAAGCAGGAAGGAAGATTTATCAGGAAATTATGACAGTTTTCAGCCACTAATATCCATCTATCACTTACCTCCCAGAAGGTTGGTCTGGAGTCCCGGTCCTATGCCTAAAATGCTGGGGAAGGGAGGATAGATAGGCAGAAGAAGGGGAAAGATTTCATCCAACTCATAATGAAGCCAACTGGTGTCTTGAGCGCTGATGACAGGGTAAGTAATTTCATACATACTTCAGCATATAAGTATCATATACTAACATTACCAGGAACTTCTGGGTGCCATGAATTCTATCCCTACTAAGCACTGAATTTATCTGTAAGAACATAAGGGAAAATTCCAGGACCCACGCTCTTCTAAGTTATAGGAAAAGCACCCAAAAGGTGAGAGAAAAACTGTAGGCCAATTGCACAAACAGTAAGCAAGGCACAGACATATTAGACTGTCCAAAGCACCAGATAAAATAAAACACAGCAACATTGTTTAGGAAGGTCATTTTCCCAGAAATACCATAATAATGAAAAATTTGAGTATCCTATCTCATATTAGTTTCCACTGTAATCTACTGTAACAAAAAAAAAAAATAATTGTAACTCAAGCTTAAATGTAAAGGATGCAAGGGAAGAACTTGGTAGAATTTTGGTTGCACAATTACTCATCTTGGCTTTTCAATTACTCTGGAAATACTGAGCTGTTTAATAAGCAAGCTACTGATCTAGTATCACTTAATAGCAGAAACAGAATTGGTAAACCAAGTTGAAACCTGGCTGGGTGGATCGATTCTTTTATTAATACATTCCACTTAGTAACATATGAACACTGCTGGCCTTGTAAACTTTCCTTCAATCCTCTTCTGACACTTCAGACACATCCAACTAAGATTCATGCACCTATCAAAGGATTCCTTGAAATTATAATCATAGCTTTCACCAACGGGGTTATCTTTGAGCCTGTTTCTTTCCTTCGCATTTACTTCCCCTTCTTTTTAAGTTTTGGAACAAATTTTGACATTCTCAGACTGTATAGCATTATTATATTAGTCAGAAGACGAATAATTCCCAATTTTTGTATTCTTCTTAGCCCTCTGCCTCAGCGAGGGCAAGAGAGCAAGGCTGAGGCACATCCTTATCAACAAATGCTGCTTCTCATTCTCACATCTCACATTCTCACATCTCACATCTCATTCATTCTCACATCGATCTTACTACACATACATTCCTAAGGCAGGAAAAATATCCACAATCCTTTTTCCCAAATTAACAAAGAACAACTATGTTACATTTTCCAATTCAGTGTCCTGATTAAGGTATACACAGTGTTAGCTACTTTACAAAAGCATAACTAATTCAGTGCATTCAGTCAGCATAAAATTTTCTAACTGTTAAGGCCAATTGGAAAAAAGACAACAGGGCCTTTCAACTGTAGCCCAACAACTGAAACTTAACTCGAGTATCTGGTATGAGCTAAAGAATAAAAAAGCAATGACATCAGGATTTAGATGACCCTTCTTTCATTCACAGCACTGCTATTTAATCAGTATATGACAAGGATCAAGACAGTCTGACTGAATGGTTTTATCCAAAAGTCTTAACTATCAGTGAACAAACAGACAGACACCTGCATTAAAAGGTACCTCTAATTTGAAGTGTAGGCGTCAGTGGGTCATAGAAGGGTGTTAGCACTGCCAATCTGGTTCTTCTTCTAGACCAAGCAAACCTCTAAAGTGGGGTACGGTTAACTCCCAGCACAGAGGCCTGGTGAGGCACTAAGTGACATGCAAACAGGACCGGACTCCTGTGCAAGCCCTCCTGTAGTTAAGGGACAGTCCTGTGACAGGGTGTGCCAGCAGCCAAAGCCCCAGTCTGTCCGTGGTAGCAATCTCCTTACAGCAATTCAAGTAGAGTGCTGGTATGAAGCAGCAGCTGTCCAGCTCCTTACAGCTGCACTGTGATTAGGACAGAGGATTTAGATATTTGGATTTAGATATTTTAGATATTTATGGATTTAGATATTTGCAAGAAATGCTCCAACTCAAAAGGCTACCAGAGACATATTTAGCATTTATTATTTTTAAGAAAATTACTAACTGCATTTAGGTTTTACAGAATAAGAAAGAATCCTACAGCTAAACAATCATGTAAGCATAGAATGTTAGTTTATAACCTAATGAAAACACCTACCTTGGACATCAGCCTAGCTGGTCACTAATAAAAAAACCCAACAAATTCCTAGAGAAAAAGATGTCAAAAACTGACCGAACTATTCCCAGAACAACTTTTTATATATAAATCAAGCATTAAGCAGAAAAAAAATAAAGGGAAAAAAAAAAATCAATTAAAACTAAACAACACAAAAGTAAAAAAAAATTTGTTTGGAAGGGTCCTCTGGAGGTCCAACATCCTGCTCAAAGCAGGCCTACCTCAACATCAGGCAAGGTTCCCCACAGCCTTATTCAGTCAAATGTTGACATTCTCCTAGGATCCCACAACTTCTCCAGGCAACGCGTTCCCAGGTCCCTACCAACCCTCATCAAGAAGAATTCACTGTCCTGTCTTCCTAACCACCATTTCCCCGTGCTCCCTCCTCACTGTTGGCTCTTCTCCTGTCACTGTGCACCCCTGAGAGCAGCCTGGCTCCTGCAAGCTACCAGGCATGGACAGGCAGGAGGCCCGAGACAGCCGCTGCCGGTGCAGGCTGAACTCAGCTCTTCCAACCGTCCTTCCTCACCAGGCCACCTCTTCCCCCCGCCTCCATTCAGCAGCACGCTTACTGAAGGACTTCGAGTGAGCAAGACCTTCTGTGGGAGAGTTTCAAAACCATATGGTATTGACTTCACACTGTTCCCACTGCTAAGCTAACACCAAATGCCTATGAAAATTCCAGCCCACCAGCCTGCTAGCTGAAAATACTATTAATAATTAAACAGATCAAAAAATATCCTTTTTTCCTACTTCCTATATTGCAGGCCCCATCTGTTGTCTGTTAACCCTTAGTTTGTAAGGAAAAAGACTGAAGCTCCTCCTGTTTTGTGATTCCTGGCAGGCTGACTATTTATTGTCCATCTGAATGATTTTCTGTCATTTTTTAAGGGGAGTGAAAGAAGGTCTGTAAAGTATTTTCATTTGTTCGCAACACACTACGCGGTCAAAATGTGTTTTCTGAAAAAAAGGTCAAAAGCATGTACATATCATAGAATTCTGGCACCTAACAGATTTTGCCTAAGAGTAACTGCGCACAAGTGTGTATTTGTAGGTGTGTATGTGTAAGTACAAGTACAACTCATTTTACATGCATTTTGTGGACGAGATATCTGTTCTCTCCTCCCAGGTGATACTTTCAGACTATGAATCTTTTCTACAAAAATATGAAAGAAATTAATAATGTAAATCAAACTATGTAAAATGGAAACTTGCTCTTTAAAAGACCTGACTAATCTAGTAGTCAAATCATATTACAATATCTCAGTTCTTCCCAAAGCAGAAGAAACAGTACTGCAACTAGATCATTATTTTCAGTAGGCAGTAACGCAACACTGATATCAGACACTTCTGTTACCAGAGCAGACTGGCTGGGGACCAGCTCTGTGAAGGGTCCTGGTGGATCCCAAGTGAATCCTACAGGCCCATCCAGTCTGAACTATTTTCTGACTTCACCGGTGAAGTCTAGAGCATACACCAGAAAAAGCTTTTCCTTAGTCACTGAGAGTTACTGTAACATTTTAGTTACATTTCAATACACACTCAAGAAAGTGTCCTGGTCAAAATGTGATTATTTTTAATAAAGTTATTAACTATCATTTTGGGGTTAAGAAAATACTGAAATAATACTTGAAAGTAGCAAAACAATATATAAGTTATGTTAAAAACAGTATTTAGTAATATAATAGTAACTGGGACAATCAGTAGGAAGTCCTGAAAAACTCATCTCAGTGTGTCTATGATCAACTAGTGTACAGTAAAAGTGTACACTGCACACTAAGAGCTGTTGTATATACACTGTATAATAAAGACTAGAACTTTTTTTTTTTTTAATCTGCAGTGAGATAAATATACACCCAGTAGTAAGACGCAACTACTATTCAGTGACAAGACCAGAGCTTGTTACTTGTTGCCACAATGAAAGACATGAACTGCTATCAGAGCACAGGCGGGTCCCTGCTCTTCCTGCACTTCCCGGGGAGACCAGGGGGTCCCTCACAGGGCCCCGTCTCCAGCAGAGAGACATCACACCCCGCTTTTTTCTCCAGACTGCAAGATTTCCAGCTGCAGCACTTGGTGATAACTCTTGCTGCATCATCGCCAAATTTTTTAAAGGCTAGTGAATTCTCGCATAAAGGAATATTAATATAATAAACAATCCTTAAATTCTGATTCTAGCAGATTTGGAAATACACTAACACAATGCTAGAAATTATCATCAACCTCAACGAGAAAAATCACTATTAACTTGTAAAAATATTTTAAAAAAATTCACTAGAGCAGAGTATGACAGAATATTTTGCATAATAAACCACTGACAGGGAATAAGAATACTAAATTCAAAATGATCTACCTCATCTCCTCAAAGCACCTTCCTGTATTTTTTCCAAGTAAAAAAAGAATAGACATTTGAAGACAAAAATTTTTTCCAAGACGCTAATTACCACACCTTTTTTGTTGTAAAGGCAACACTTTTTATCCATTTTATATTTCATTTTTTTTGGATGGGTCGATGCAGTCCTGTACACAGGCACATGAGGATAACAGAAGCCCAGGAAGACTTTACAGGCACAAACACAGCACATGAAACACAAATCTAGCCAGCGCTAACTGGCATGTCTTATTCACAACCCTGGTGACTTTCACAAGGTTGACCAACTTCAAATCCCCAAAGTGACTGACCAGCCTCAGTAAAAGCCAATTAATAGTTGCATGTATTCATGCATGCAATTTAAATCATATATGCACTAGAGAAAATACAGTGTTTATGGGAAATGTAGTGCACTGTGCAGCCTTTTCACACACCAAATGCAAACAACTGCCTTACCAGCCAGCAAAGAGCTTTTTTCTCTCCCCTCAGATTTAGACGAGCATCTTGTTAACAGAGTAGTGAAGCTCTGGGACTTTCAGGAGTTCTGGAGGAGGAAGAGGCTTAATACTCCCTTCTAATTAAATTAATTATTAAAACCTGGAGAAGAGGAGAGGGCAAAATTTTAATCTCTCTAAAAACCTAAGTAAGGTTTAGGTATAAGAAAAAAATACTTGTATTCATATCAACATCCTCTTCCAGGATAGCAAATCAGATAAAAACTGATCCCTGACTATAAGGTTGTGGTGCTATTAACTCATCAGCTGGGCAACACCAGGAGAAAGAATCCTCTTCTTGGAGGAGGCAAGGTTCTCTGTATTTCTGTTCACCCTTCCACAACGTCTTCAACTCTCATTTGCATTTGAACTTGGAAAATACTATCTTCACTTCATACTTCCATTAGTATTTTTTGTGTTTTTAGCAGATTTCAGCACAATCGATCCAAAAAATGGTAATCCACTGCTACAAATGCAGCAGTCCTGAAAAGCAGTATATTTAATATGTGACATTGATTAGAAGCTCTAAATGATCCTGCTGGGATTTAGACAGGTAACAGAATGCTCCTCTACGAAGTCACATTGGCTGCTGAAGGAGTCTGAACAAGACGATGTGTGCAAAGGGGATGTTTCTTTGACTTTCAGCAGAAAAGGAGTTCTTTCATATCTTATACCCCTTCTCTCTCAAATTGAATATATTCAAATAATTTCTTTGCTCCATTTCTCACCATCAATCTGGCAAGTTGAGTAGTAAACCCCACAGTACCATATGGTAGAAGACAGCTGAGATATAAATGTGTTGTGTAACGTCAATCCTAATGAGTGATAGAAATAAAAACTCAAAGAGCTAAATATCTGGCTTAAGCATCAAAAATTCACAGTTAAGGATAAAAGCCTATTGTGTAGTCAATGCCAAATATTTCCGAACTGTAACACTGTACCTTACAGACAGGTGGTACCACTTCTGTTCCCTGCAGCAGCCTGACTAAAAATATGCATTCTCTAAAACTCTCAATACTATCAGCTGTGCCTAATTGCTCAATGCTGCTGGAAGAGAAAAGGAATGTAAACACATGCATTTATCTTTCTCCATTTCAGTACAGAGATGAATGGAAGAGAAAAGAACTAGAAGCTATTTTCAGACCACTTCAGTTCGGTTTACCACATTAGTAAACATTCAGCTTCAAAAAGCAGATAACAGGAGCAGAGTAACACTTAGCATTGGAGGAAGTGTAAGTTTTAAGACCCATCTCAAACATTTTGGTCGTAGTTTTGTTCAACAGTGAACATACTACTGACAATCCCAGACAGAGTTTCAGTACTAGAAGCAGAGCAAGTAAATTCCTGCTCCCTCATACCCCCTCCACAAAATATTCAAATATTCCTGTAGTTCAACATTTCCCACTAACATCATAACACCTGCAAAGCTCTGCTTTTTTTTTTTTTTAAACCTCCTCCTTCTTTTAGTATATACCTTAAAATTGGAGAAAATTATGTCTCCACCAGGAGTGGCCGTAATCAAACCCCATCTGCAAGGGCCTAGAGTTCTACAAGTATCACAAACTGACACATTATTGGGCAGAAAAAAAGGTACAGAATAGTCTACAGAAAAGAATTTCTCTTACAATGCACAAGACAGAGGAACAAGTACTGAGGGAGCAACCTAAGCCTCCTAAACAGTCCTCGTGCTAGGCTGGTGCATCACACATATTCCTCAAAGAAACAAATCTCGGTCATTGTGTGCATATCCCACTTAGTTGACAACAGCAACAAAGGCTTTCAGTTTCCTGTCATTCCCTCCTCCTGTACTCTGCCCTGCCTTAACCGTGCGCAACCTGGACTGCTTTCACATAACGCTAAGCCAGAAGATCCGCTCCAACCACTAACGGGCACTCAGTCCACAGCACTAAACCAGACCCAGCTGCAGCCCTGCATAGCCAAAAGGCACACACTGCCCCTTCTACATCTTGCTTTACTGGGCCGCTCCTCCCATGGACCCACTGTCCATGCTAATGTAGGCATGGCCATCAAGACCCCCATACCAACACCATCCACTTCGTTGTAAACTGAGTGTTTGGATCTTATTTCTTAAGAAACACTATTATTTAAGACTGGAATAAATTAGACTTTACTCTCTGGATTTTAGACCTATGTTTTATACAAGTTTTCACAACTAATAAAGCTTTTAATGTGAAATGTGTGCACTTGTGTTTCTGTTTAGAACAAAGACAAAGTTTATGTTCAGCGAATTCAGGACATGTTTGTCCTCTTGACGTACATGTTACCCATTACTACATTCTGTTAATTTTGTTTCTTTTGAATTCAGGACATGTTTGTCCTCTTGATGTACATGTTACCTATTACTACATTCTGTTAATTTTGTTTCTTTATTGTATACGCAAAATAAAGACTAAGAATCCTTATCTGCTTTGCTTCCAATATTTGATTCCACACCTGCAAATATCTGAATTTCAGAAAGACTCTGTAGTGTGACTTTTCCCTTTTTAAGGTCTGCAATTTTATCCAAGTCTGCTGGTCTATTTAGACTGGTATCACCCAGCAAGGAAAGCAGTCAACAGCAGTGAGCTCACAAATGCAGAAGAGATTACTGATCTAAGCTCTTTGGTGGGCAGAATGCTTAATTTTCAATCCATCAAGTACCAAAGAGTTTCCTGTATGGTTTACTCCACAGAATTATTAAAGGCAACTCTTCTATTACTTCTTAATGGAAATGCAAACATGGTAAATTTCAATTACCACTTAATCTAGCAGGAGACAGCGATTGAAAGGATTTACTATAAAACATAACTGTGACTATAAAAGGCGCATTTGCTAAGACACTGGATGCAGGCCTAGAGAGTGTGATGATGTGAGAAACGCTACCTTGGACAGCAACCCTAACGTCACTTTCTGATAGGCAGAAGTTGGCCGATAATTATTTAATTATACATCTAATGCCAACACAATCATCCACATTTTTAAATCGAGTAAATTTGTTTGTAATAGATGAATACTTAAGGCTTAATTCAGAATCACTACTTAAATATTGCTGAGAAGGAGACCAATGTTTCACTTCAGTTTTGCTGCCAGGTAAAAAGTAGAAACAAGTTTTCAGGGTCCGGTGCCACTCAGAGAAGAATTTTATGCTCTGACTTGTCCCTAAGCTCCAAAGAATGCATCAAGCATAAATGTCGACTGAAGGGGCGAAAAGGAGAAGGTAAACGAGCAGAACAGCTTCTCTGCATGTTCACTTATACATAGCTTATCGGTGCTCCAAATAGCTTTTCCTTAGAGCCATCGCTTACTTCAGAAGACTTTGCAGACTTCTATTTGGGCAGGCACTACACAAATACAAAATATAAGTGATTTGAGTCAAACAGTTTACAAATCAAGAATGAGACAGGAGAGAACAGATAAATACAGCAAACAGATGGTAAAAGAAAAAGGGAACAAATAATGAAACAACACTGGTTAAAAGGCAGTCTCGGAGCACAATCTAAAGTGACTGGTGTTGAACATTCCATAGATACCATGAATGCAGAGTTCTACACAGGCATTTGAGGATGATGTACTAACTCAGCAGACATTTATGGTTAATGCTTTTGTGGAATAAAAGGGACAGAGGTGATTTTCTAAACACTTTACTAGATAGAGACAAATGTTGGCACAGGCTGATGTGGGCATGAGTTGTGTCCTCTTCTAGGCTACAAAAAGAGGAACTATGCCACAGAGATCCAAGAAGAGAACAGTTAACCAGCTTACATTTGATGAGGCAGAGAAAGCGAGTGGGAAGAGATGTTGAAATGACAAGCCAGAAATCTAGTTTTTACAGAACAGTTTTCAGTGGTTATAAGGGGAATGTGTTTAGGGAAGACTAGAGGCAATGGCCACAGTAGTCAAGAACAACAAAACGAGATTAAGAGATTATCTCTTCTGTCAGAGGAGTGATTTTATCTGAGAATGTAACTACAAAAAGCATACTCACTTTGCCAGTTTGGATCAACCAGAAGTCATAGAAATGGGCCTGCTGCAGCGCTGAGCCTGAGCTATCAAACTCTGCCAGATTCCTTCAGGCAGAATGCAACAGTAAATAGGGAAAAAAAAAAACAAAACAAAAAAACAAACCACCAGTCAACACACAAAACAACTGCTGAACTCTTACTGTCAAGACTGCCCAGAGAAAAGTTGTACAAAGAGAAGTAGGCAAGACAAGAATGATAGAAATTTAGGGAAGACAGTGAAAACTCAGCTGTAAAGGTAAGAGGAGGGAGAGTAACAGAGAAAGGATTAGAGACAAGCAGATGATCCAGGAGAGGGCTGAGTCACAAAAGCCCAAGGAGGAAAGGACTTCAGGAACAGAACATGTCACGAAATGTTAAAAGCTTGCAATGGCTTTCTGGGGATAAATGGCTTTTGTTCTGACCTTTTCTTTAGTATTATTTCCTAAGCAAAATAGAAGTCATTCAGTCCCCTCCCAACTACTGTCATAGGACTCCTAACAAAATACCAGAATGCTCGGTCACCAAGAGTCATCTTTAACAGCACCGTAAGTCACAAAAAGTCACTGAAGTCTTCACAATGAGGTTTCCACCAATAATTCCATACTCCTACAAAAATGTTATTGATTATTAGGCTTCAGAAAAACAAGCTCACAAATATTTTTTATTGCTATTTACTATAAGTCACAAACGTCCTTCTGCTCATATGAGCACTAACATGAAAAATCAGCACCTGAGAGGATATAAAGGCTCCCATCCCATTCAGCTTCCGATGACCCCAAACACTACAAAACGTGGATTCCGCTGGCCCTCTGCAATGGAAGAGCTCAAAAAATCACACAGCAATGACAACTATATATTTTAACCTTTATAGGTTATTTATATCTCAGGAAGAACAAAATATTTGAAGGCCAATAACATTACTACATAAAATCTGAGAAGCTGTATCTGCCTGCATTTTGAGAGATCTGTTGCTTTTTTTTTGATTAAGGCAGTAGAAAGTGAGTCATACACTACGAGATGACTTCATTGCTTGAGCTGAATTTTCTCAGATAACTATATGCAAGTAGATGAAGTTAAGTTTCTTTTCACTTTTTTCTGAAAATAAAAAAGTATAATAATTATTTCAAAACATAGGTATATTTTTCAGCCAGTTACACTTTTCTAGGGTAGGAGTACAATGAAAATAAAGACCACCTAATGCAATATTGACTTAAAAGTCTAACTGTCCAACCAATTTGTCAGAAGTGACTTGACTTTTAAAGGCAAAAAGATGCTGAACCTTATCCAAGTTTGTTAATTAATAGCCTCCCTAGATAAATTCCTTCTTACTGTTGTACTTGATTACTAAATCTCTCTGCTTCAAGGCAACAGATGGCTTAAGTTCTTCCAAAATTAAAAAGTCCAGAACTCTCCATACTACAACAATCTAAATTTAGTCAGATGCTTAAGTTTTAGTATTCTTTTTTAATTGAGTAATGAAACAGTCATGGATAGATGGAAAATTCACTCTTGCAATTTGCTGGACAGTTAGAATTTCAGAAAATTATTTCTACATTCCCCTTGTTTAGTAAATTGTTGATCAGCACTAGGAACACAAACAAAAGCACCAAATCTTTGACATCGAATTTGAAACCAATATGACAAGAATGGGTCAATCACACCCTTCTGTCAAAATTGTTAGTCACACATTCTCCATGATAAAAAAATAAACACACAGTACACACACTCAAGTTTTCAGCCTGGTATCATCAATTGTTCCTTCCACTTTTAACTCATCCCCAACAGAAGGGGACAACCTTTCTGGACTGACCTAGATTAACTGTACAGTTTAAATGAAGGTCATAGTAACCATTTTCTTTTGGTGACTATATGCTAGAAGACTCTAAACATAAACTACACTTATTTTCTCCTATTTCTACAGCATCATCACCTTAGGGCTACCAAAGTCAGCAGAAACTTTTTAATTGATTTGAAAATGCGTCCTCTGACCCCAATGTTGCAAAGATCCTCACAGACAGATCCTTGCTTGAATGACTGCACGTTTCTTTGTGGAATCAGGGCTACTAAAATACAGCAGCTGCTGATTCTTTGTAGCAATTTCAGATTTTACTGCATTCCAAGCTGTTCAAAACGCTTTGGAGTTTCTTTATCAAATTATGCTAACTCCATAAAAGGAAAAATCTAATTTTTGGTATCATATGAAAGTATGCATCAGAATCCAAGTGCAAAACCAACAGGTCCAACTCCTGGCACAAAACGAGTATCAAGCCCGCTCACATTAGCACTTCTGAATAGATCATGTCTATTCATTTATTAATGCTTTTATAATAACGTTTTTGAACTACATTCTAAAAATAGCTATTTTAGGTTTCACCCCTACATTCTCCTCCTAAGTTCATTCTCCTCCTCTAGGGTTCATTGTATCTCACGTTTAGTATCTCACACTTTGAAATTTTTTCAAAATATTGAGCTTGAGAGCTTTACGATAATTTCATTTTTCAGTACACTGTTGCTTCTGAGTGCATTCTGCTTTCTCCAAAACTAAGTCACAGAGAAGAATTCATCAACATTTCTATTACACTAACTTTTTTTTTTTTTAAACTTAAAATTTCGATCCATTCATAAGCGGCTGTTCTATTAGAATTTTGAAGAAAGAATGCCAAACCTCTGGGAGCTGAAATTCAATTATATGTATGTGTCCGCTGGTGCTGGGGGAGAAGCTGATCTATATGTAGAAACCACAACACAGAATTCTCCATTGGTTTATGTAAGAAAAAACAGCTTTTGTCTGCTAAAATGGTCAGTATAAGAATATAAAACTTCTAATCCAAATTTTATTTAGAAATAAGAGAATGCACTTCTCCCCCTCAAATTTTCCTAGCATGCACCTCATTATTCTGAAAAGCATGGTATAAAGCATATCTTAAAATAAATGCATTAGCATATTTTTAGCAACACTACCAAGAAGAGTGACAGTTTTCTGTCAGTTTTATAAAACATGGGGAAAAAAAAAAGAAATTTGGGAAACCTTGATTAAATCAAGCAGTTACTTAGAATTATCTGTTTGACTACTAAAAAAAAATTTGCATAAAATATTACCAAACTCTTCATCTGTAGTTCTTTCCTTCCCACAAGCTCTTAGAAGGTATAACTGTAGAGATGTCCTAGATACAAGGGCTATCCCATTAGACAGGCATAAATGCAAGACATACATACTACGGTCTCGCAGGCACCTTGGATTTCACTGCATTGCTACAAGTACCGACAGCAATGAGATACTTGATTTTCAAGAAAAGCCCAAGTACTGCAATAAGTGATCCCAGTGGATCACTTAAACTGAGCTGTCTACTGAAAGTGAGTCTAATATTAAAGGTACTCTGGCACACTGTAGAAGAGTTGAGAAGTTACTTTTCTTGTAGGAAAAGATCAGCCCAATAGCAGGAAGAAAAAGTGCCCAGTCCTGCAGTTCTCATCTGCATGAGCAGCTCCCCTGAAATCTGTGAAATCACAGGAGACAAAAAAACCAGGCTCCATCTCACAGTTATGATCAGAGACTAATCTCTCAATTCATGTGCATAAAGTTACTTACACAACTGAATTTAAGTTTTGACCTCATTTAGTGGAAAATCAGAACCCTTTGGTACACAAGGTTTACTACTTACAACTGTATTTTGATTCAGAAGCCAGTAAACTACTTTAAGCCAACAAAATTACCTCATTATTTGACAACAATTCAGCTGTACATTAGACTAATAGCAGCTCTAGATAGGTTGCTATAAAATAGATGCTCAAAAGCACATACATGATCCACTTAAATATAAATGCTTAAGCATCTACATATAACAAAGTCTGTAATTCAGAGAAAAACTAGATATACTCAGTGACATAATTTCTCACTTCAATTCACTTTCTTCTGTCTACATATTTAAAATATACTAAAACTTAATTATTTTTTTTATTTTATGTCTGTATGCTTAGTTTTCAGAGATAATTACAGCATACAAAACTAGTTCAAGTATTGTAACGGAAGAATATCATAGTTATCTTGCGATTTATTTGAAAATACATTATTCCAGGAAGACTCCTCCTGTGTCACATTTAATTGCCTTTGAAGATCCTGCCATTTGAATCTGTCTTCTGGAACATGCATTTCATCATTATTTTTTAGCCTTGTTACATCAATCACCACAACAGCTACAGAAGATTTCTGGGCTGTGAAGTGATAATTTGTTCCAGTGATATTAATGAGGCAAGCAGTGGTCTTGAGGGAGGTGACAGCCCATTGCTTTACAGACAGCAGCAGATTAAGGTGTTGTACTATGCATAGTTTGAAACATATCACTGGAGCCTTCAAAATATTATACGCTACATCTTAACGTATTTTTGCCCTCCAAACTACCAATTACCCACAGAGTAATGTTACATCCCTTGCCACAGTGTACCGTCATTCAAAGAAGCAATATCAATGGTAGGTGCTTTGGAGCTTCCGGGAATGACACTAGAGGACCAGGGAAAAAAAAAAAAAAAAAAAAAAGATTTGTTGATGCTGTAATGGCATTCCCAGTATACTGCTGCAGGAAGCAGTACATCTGGAAACAACAGATGGTCTGCGTTTAAATAGGAGGGAATAGAGTATTTTAATACCCACACATCTCTAATTCAGTTCTACAAGTTTGATTTCTATGTTTTCTCAGATTATGGAGTGTTACAGGATCTGTATGACAGGCTTTATCCATATTACTGTTACTATCAACATTGCCAGTTAAAACCCTAATGTTGTACTATCTTTATCTGTGAACTCTGACTTAGCCATATGTGCACTTTCAGAAAAGCAGACTTGGTCTTTAAAACAAAGCTTAAACCAGAAATTTATACGAAATAAAATACTATTCATTACAGGCCAGATGCTCTACCACCCTGAATCATTCGTGATCACCTGTTTAGCCTTTTGCACTTACTTTATGATATACTTTGTAAAGGTACACATGGTTCTACAGAATAATTTTAACTAACAGCAAAAAAAAAAAAAAAGGAAAAAAAAAAGATGACAGAGAGAACACACTCAGGAATTTTCTACATATATCCTTTCCACATAAATGCCTCAAGCTCTTAACTGATTTATACATAAGAGCTACTTACAGGCATTCTAAAGAATAATCCTAACCGTGCATGATTTACATTTACACATTTTAACTCAAAGGAGAGGAAAGAGGATATGGCCATCTGCATAGTTTCACAGCCTTCTGTGGATATCAGCTAGTGCTACCAGCTCTCCCAGTTACTAAAGCCAGATTGAACCATTTGTAACTGGTGCATACGGAATGGCTGGCTAAGAGCTGGAAGATAAGCTTCTCGAAAAAAGACTGCATACATTTTCTAAGCAGAAAGCACAATTAATCTTCCTATTAATTGATCTCCAGCAGAAATACAACATGGTAAAGATGAATGAGGTGCAGGTCTTCTAAGAACACTTGGCATTATCTTCTTTTCAATAGCACGCATCCAAGGTATTGGAATTTTGAGCCTGACACATCCTACGACAAATTTAACAGGTATGTTATACTGATCTAACAAAATATATAGACCCTTGGACATGTAAAAAGCAGTTCCTTATAGATGGTCAAAGCTGGAAATTTGTTCAAGCATAATTAGCCCTTATGCCTTGGTAATATAGAGGTCAGCATCTGTTTAAAGTAGGATTTGACATCAGTTGAAGCATATGGATAGGAATCCAAACTCTTTTTCTCATTAAAAATACACCATTTAATTTGGCTCAGTTCAGGACGATTAGCAATATGTGCTCAAAGAGAAGCTTACAGTTGGAACATGGAGAGTTGGCTTGGGCAGGAGACCGCACACAGAAGAGAATCCAGAAGCTTGTAAAGAAGGCCTGTATATGCTATGCCAGACTCTTGTTAATGCTATTAGCTCTTCATTTTCATAAGCACTCAGATATATTAAGTAAAAATATTCAGCCAACAAGAATCATATAATAACAACTGCACATAAAGAAATCAAATATATTCTCCCTAAAATACCCAGAGACCTATCTTCCAAGCTTTCTAGAGATAACAGATTTCCAAAATCAGAACACACCCTGAGGTTATTTACACCTAAACATTACTAAAAACAATTAGACAAAATATATATTTGAAGAAAAACATAATGCTCTGATTCATGGCTTAGAAAAATAGTCAAATTTACAGTTACCAAACTGTAAGGTTCAAAGAATGTTGCAATGCAAGAAGTACGTTAAGATAAGAGATTTTCAAGTAAATCCTAGCACTTTCCAGTATCTGTCCTAATAGAAGTTAAAAGAGGAAAAAAAAAATAAGATTCACAACCTGAAGAACCACACCCTGTCATCTTAACATTCTTATCTCTAGAACTTCTGTGTATGCACAGAAGTTACAGTGCATAATGATAACCCATCATTTTGTGCTGACATACAAGCGTTGGATCTAACATTTTAAAAAATAATTTTTGACTGTTTAATACAGTTGAAGCATTTTCAAAGTTATTCTGAAACCTACTACTGAAACTTTATCTGGTAGCAAATATAGCAAACTGGTACCATCAGCAGTAAAGTTGATTCAGTACACATTTATTTAAATATCTTTTTTTTCCCCCCATAGAATTATAGAAAAAATATGAAAGGAACCAAATACAGCATATTTTTTCCACAGGAATATACAATTTAAAAATTGCAGGAAAATCACTGCTGTAACTTTACATTTAACTTACTATAATTTAACTGAAGTTATTTGGAACACTCGATTTCAGTGACTTGAACTTTAAGACTTCAAGATGGATTTAGCACAAACCTTTAAAAAGAAAGCAAAAAACTAATTTCACCTAACTTCCTTGCATTTGCTCATTTTACGTGCTTAATATTTTATACATAATCTTGCTGTAAAAACCACAAACAAACCAACAAAGAGAGTACATCCATGCCTCCTTCGACCACACAAGTACTTTCTGACATTCACTGTTTATGACTTGGATGATCTGATAACATGAGACAGTCAAACATTTTCGGAAGCACTATGACTCTGTCATGATATAAAGAAGGCACATTTGCTCACAGCTTTCCCTTCGTTTACAGAAAGCAACTGAGAAACTACTTCTCCATGCACCAGTATTTCTAGCAATGATGCTGGTACTATAGAGCACACAGAATCTCCCCCTATGGTCACAGGAGTATAAGCTTACTTGTGTGCCATTTTTAGGTTTGATTTTAGCAGGACCTCTATCAAAAACCTTGCCTTGGGGCTCTTGATAAAAACCCTTTCATGTTTCCAGGGCACAGTGTTATCACATAAAAATGCAAACACCATCAACTCTACACAGTCTTCCTCTCATTCTTACGAAGAAACTGGTAGAAACAAGGTGGACTTCAGTGCACCTTCTCCTTTACTACTAACACATTCATATAAAGGTCTCACGTAAAATTTGCCTTTATAATAAAGTATGCTTTTTGTTAACAGGATCATTAGATTGTGTTTAATTACAGACTCTTCTTTGCCTATTGAAATAATGATTCAAATGTTGGAAAAATGCTTTGCACTATAGCTTGTTTCTGGGCAATTTAAAACCCCATGATACTCTATTCTTTGACTGTCAGTCTGAAAAGCAGAATAAGCTAACCAGATCTCTATTCCTTCTTAATAGGACTGACTGTTCTCATCAAATATGTGCAAGAAGAAAGGAGACCAGGCACTTATTTTTCCCCCTTCAGATTTCCCAGCTGGGGAGAATACACTTACCAAACAGTTTCAAAAATATCAAAGTAAAACCTAAATCTTCAGCTGCATAATATAGTAATTTTCAAAGGGTACTCTTTCTTGGTGTGCTGAATATAACAATATTAAAATGTACTTAGAATAGCAGTGCAATTTACCACTAGTTTGAAGGCACAGTAAAGCAACAGGCATGGCCATACCACATGGAACTTCAATATGTCTAATTCTAAGAATTTGCCAGCTTCTAAGCAACTGTTGATTACAAAAAACCCACAAAACAACAACCAAAACCACAAAAAGCCCCAAAACAAAACACTCCCCTCCCCATATTAGGCCTATTATTCTACAAGATATCTTCATAACGATTGCTTCCAAAATTCAATGTATGCAAAATTTTGATACATGGAAATTCATAAGAATTCATGTTACTTAACACGATGTAAAAAGAAATACACGTAATTTGTAAAGAACTGTTGTTATTACAGAGACATAAACAATAATAATGATCTATTGCATTAGGAGCCATCCCACATGTATTCACTACGTAGTGTCCTGGGATAGACCACCTGAAAAACATGTAAGGGACATTTAAACATTCCAATACGGGTATCTACAGCTCTCCCATTGTTTTTCAAAATGGCATATTTGTAAAACTGTCTGAAGTAGTAGTATACTAGGTGGAATAAGTGTTACAGTATCTAACTTTTCAATCTCACATAAGCCAAGCAGAACACTGATTTAACCAATACATGGTCACTGAAACCAGGATTGTTTCACCTGCTGGATCTGGACAAAACAATAATAAAAAAAAAATCAACATTTGAAAATAATAAATACGGTCCCAGCAAAAAAAAAAAACACAAACACACTTTGGAAAAAATCAGAAATGCAGACATTCCCAGAAGAAGAAAACCATGAGTATTCAAACTGGAGTTTTCCAGTATTTTCTTTGTCTGGTCTGGAAAACAATTCTAATCACAAGTGAAGAAGTTTAGTAGTAATATTTGATTAGGTTAATCAAATCTTCTCAAAGCAGTGATTTTCTATGAATATTTTCATGTTAGAGTTAAATATTCTGAGGAAATAAGTTATTATTTTTACTGCTGTGCTGTAATACCTTACTTTAACTTAGCATTAGGTGTGGTGTTACATAGATGAGGACTTTCATACAGAGGAATACCAAAATGACAGTAAGCGAACATTTTAAAGAAAGTGGTTTTTTTTTTTTTAGAAGTCTTATAATTTTCAAAACAGTCCTCAACATACGTGCACAAGTACAACCACTGTTCAAGCTCAAAAAAGACCAAATGCTGAAGTACAACCAGCAACTCACAGCCTCACTCCTTAATTAATTCTAAAGAAGCTGCTAACTTACTGAGTACTGTTTTCTGCAGGTAAGCAAAGACTCAAGTGTTTGTTTCCTCTTTGTGGTATTTAAGATTTCTTTAATCTAAGAGAAGATTGATATGTTTTCAAAATACACAACTTCCTAATGCATATGCAAGCTTTGACTCTCCCAAGTACCCTATAACATCAGGTTATAATGCATTGCACAAGCTCATATTCACCCAATACTTTTTAATTGTATGTAATATTAATACACAAGTCATCCGCTTTATCTTTACTAACAAGACTGATAAACTGAAATAATTTTATATCTGAATGCAGAAAGGAATTAAAATTTTCTATCCATTTTATTGCAAGACAGAAAAATCATGCAGAAGCCATACTAGGAATGCGTGTTTTCACAAGACAGACAATATAGGCCCAGTTTAAATTACATATGGTTCAGTAATTGAAGTAAGATTTAATTCCTGCCTGCGTATCTTGTATCGTGTCTTAAAGGGAGGGGATGGGTGATGGAAAGGAAGTTGCAGCACCTGCCTTTATGAAAAATCACCATTCCTAGTATAAAAGTCTTGGAATGTCTTTAAAACTTCATGTGGGAGCCAAGGCACTGGCTTGCAATTGCAACCAGAAACATCACTTCTACGAAAATGCAAAATACTAGACCTTCACACCTTTTAATCATTTGGTCTCATAACAAAAGACCTTTATTTGCTGGTTGAAGACTGAATTAGAGTAGTTCCACTTACTTTAATCTACAAATAAAATATAAATACAGAAAGATTCCATTACTCCATGACAAAACAAATGCTATGTGTTAACCCCTGTAGGCAGCTCTGCCTCCGCATAGCTGATCGCACACTCCCCTCCAGTAGGATGAGGAAGAGAATCAGAAGGGTAAAAGTGAGAAAACTCGTGGGTTGAGATAAAGACAGTTTAATAGGGAAAGTAAAAGCCATGCATGCAAGCAAAGCGAAACAAGGAATTCATTCATCACTTCCCATAGGCAGGCAGGTGTTCAGCCATCCCCAGGAAAGCAGGGCTCCATCTCACATGTAATGGTTACTTGGCAAGACAAAGGCCATAACTGTGAACGTCCTCCCTTCCCTGCTTCTTCCCCCAGCTTTATATGTTGAGCATGATGTCATATGGTATGGGATATCCCTTGGGTCAGTTGGGGTCAGCTGCCCTGGCTGTGTCCCCTCCCAACTCCTTGCGCCCCCCCAGCCTCCTCGCTGGTGGGGTGGGGTGAGAGGCAGAAAAGACCTTGACTCTGTGTAAGCCCTGCTCAGCAACAACTAGAACATCCCTGCGTTATCAACATTGTTTTCAGCACTAATCCGAAACATAGCCCCATAAAAGAAACTGTGAAGAAAAGTAACTATATCCCAGCCAAAAAAACAGTCCAACAAATAACATTTTTAATAGGAAGAGTCACTGATAAAGTTAGTTTCAATTCCAGAGTTCAGGAATAATTCCATTTTAACTTTGATAACGTGGATACTTTTGGATTAGCTGAGGAGGTCAGAAAAATTGTGTTTGTATCTCAAAATTTCCAACAAACAAAATGCCTGGTGCAGCACAGAACATAACATCGTCAGGAAGCAACACGTAGAAGCACTGTAACTACTGCAACACTCTGCTCCTAGCAGGGAGTGGGTAACACGAGTCAGGCAGGCAGCAAAGAGCTCCCGCAGCCCTGCCTGTGAGTGAGGACCCATTGCAAGAATAAGAACCATTTTTCATGTCCTGACACCGCACAAAGATTTCTCCCTATGTTTCAACCAATACTTGAAGATCTAGTTTAACACCTTTTCTTCTAGGAAGAGATACTAATTCAACAAGTACGAAAAGTTTAGAAACTAGAAAACAAAACAACAATTTTAACTACCTTCAAATCCTAACACAAGCCTCATCTCTTTTTAATAATCAAAACAATTTAAATAACTGATGCACAACAACAGAAAATGTTTTGGTTTTTTGTTTGTTTGTTGTTTTTTTTTTTTAAAGGAAATAGTTCTTTAATCCAAGAATACAGAAGCACAACAATAGAAAATGTTTTGGGTTTTGTTGTTTTTTTTTTTTTTTTTTAAAATGGAAATAGTTCTTTAATCCAAGAATACAGAAAAACAATTTTGAACAATTCCCTTTCTGTATAATCATTACAATATAAAGACAATAGAGAAGATTCCACACATCCTCTTACAATCACTACAAAAAAGTTAACATGAATGTTCGTTTCCTAAAGACAAATAATTCATGTACAGAAGCTTGTTTAGAACATGGTTTCAGGAAATATTCTTCATGAGAAACCATAGTTTGAAACATATGAACAAACCCCACAATCTCAATTATCTTACACTGGAGTAAATACATATAAAAGCTTTACATACCATATTCCTTCAAAGCCAACACAGATTTAGATTATACCCTCTTATTACAGAGTAGGAGATTTTGGTAAAATATGTCATCTACAAGAATGCAGAAAAATTATTGCTGCACATTGCCTTCAGCAGCTGTTGGTGTTACCAAAACTTAAACTGATAACACTTTTTGAAGACAAAAACTTACACTAATGCACAGCATACACACGTAAAGGAGTCAAACCCAACTCCTATCTTAATTTGTAGCCATTTCCTAGATCACTAATAAAACTGGTGAGGTTCCTGTAGGAAGTTAAATGAACAAATACAACACCTAACAAACAGAAATGACTTGTTCTTCTGCATTCCATACCAATAGTGATCTGCTTGGCTATATAGTAAAGCTATATATAGAAAATATAGCATCACCTATAAGACTCACCTTCAAGGACCAAAAAATCTTGCAAACTAATAGAGATTCATTTCTAGTTTTCATTTGCCATTTTAGATGAGACTTAAACCAGACAAATCCAGTAATGAATGGCACGGAGAGGGAAGTCAGAAGGAATTATGGATTCTTTTATCAGGTCTTTCCCAACTGGCATGTTAATTGAAAGTTCACAACTATGAGTCAATCAAAAAACTAAGCTGGATGGAAGAAACACATTTTTACTAGAAAATACTTCAGGTCTTATTTTTACTATATTAACAGAAAATATTAAAATAAATAAATAATTTGACTTCCAGATATGACAGACCTACTTAAAAGAATGGACGATTATTACGATGTCAGTCTTAGCTTTTTCTTAGCTTAGTTTCTTAGCTAGCATATGTACAAGTATAAATAGTTTTACAGGCACCTTCCTTCTCAACTCTCAATGAGATCACTATTTCTGAAAAACTACTTTAATTAACTTCATTCTCTGTATGAAATCTACAAGGTACTACTCTTTATTAATAAACATCTTAATCATGGACTAGTACAACGATAAGAAACAAGAAGAACATTGCCACCTAGCTGTTTCAACAGTGCCCATAGAAGATGGCATGTTCAGCTTAAGTCTCTCAAATACTCCAGAGAAAAATCAGTCCAAACCAAACAGGTGGGAAGGGCTATCTGAAAACATGGGGCAAGAGTAAGTTTCTGTCACTTTTATCTCACCAACTCTGAAAGCAGCTGGTCACAAAATACGCGCAATGAAAGCCTTTTCAAAAAAAATTATTCAGTACAATCATGAATCAGTGTCTGACACCATCTTTCTTTCATCAGTTCTCAGCAGAAAGTCAAATAGACTAACATATAGGTACATACAATGACATTTGTAAATTAAACAGCACTGTGAAATTCCTGCAGAATCTGAAATATCCTTAGTTAATATATCCATGTATATGTAAATCAGTGAATATCTCTGATGGACAGATGTGTTTCTTCAAAATACATTTCCTGGCTTTTTGTTTGAAATATATTTAATAAAGGTTACATTTGAAAAGTAATCCTTGTACAATTTACAAAATGCAACTGGCTACACAAATGCAGTACAATGACTTCCTAGAAAATTCAGGATAAAACAAACCAGCTGAAGCCTGACATTGCAGATGCCCAGACTGGTATTTTCTGAGTAAGTAATTGTAAGAAATGCCACAGTAGAAGGGCATCCTGCCCTGTCCCACAGTCCAGCAAGAACAAAGGCAAGCACAACAGAACTGGCACATCATCTGCTCGGCAGCTGTGTATTCCTGTTCTGCAGCTCTGCAGCTGGGAGCTCATGCATGCCAAACGCATTTGGTAGTTTCTCTGAAGCTCTTCAACCTAATACACTAAATTTAGGGAGCTGTAGCACTGAGTAAACAATCAGAAAAGGGGATAAAGCTTCTCTATACCTGCAAGGCTTCAGACAGTGATTTGATCTACGAAAATGTTTATCATCTTTAATCTAGAATAACATCATTGTCTGAAGAATGGAACTAAGCTATGCCTTGTTAGGAAATGAGGTATAACAATACAAAATGTCAAATTTTATAAAGTTTTCCATTAAAATTTGAACCTTTAACAGTTAGCTGCTGGTGACTCCCCAGCACTGCAGCTCTCAGGTCATGTCAGTCCGCAAATCTCATCTTGCCGATGGATCCTCCAGGCAGCCAAGCCTTGAGAAAAACAAGCCACAGAGTACATGGCCCACTGCTTTCCAGGCTGAGCCTCCCTTCCTCACAGTGCAGGGAAGACAAGAGCACAGCAGGGTCCCGAGGGGGACCAGCTTCCAAAGGAGACCATCAACTTTGTGACAATGGTAGAGCACCTCTATTCATGAGCTCTTTCCTCTCCAACACCACCATGGCACAGCCATGACTGCGGCATGCTCATGTTTAATACCAGTATTTTCATTACGATCTAGGAGGAAAATAATTTGACAAAGAAAGGGAGGGTATTTATTTTAGTACTTTATACGTCATTTGAAACACAGTAAAATATAAGATCGACTGGGACTACATAAATTTATTACAGGCCTAGCTAATTAACCGACTCTTCCTAAGTTAGAGTACTAAAGACCTCTCATTTCTTCAACTACTTCATTAACTTGGAACTGCAGCATGATTTTGAGCCAGTAAAAGGGGGCATGTGTCTGTATTACATTTAAACATACACAGAAACTCAGCAAAACTTTACTATTACATCCAAGAGGATGGCATAATTATTCAAGATAAAGATCACATTTCCACAATGAGGATGAAAATGGTCAACTAACCTGGAATTACAAAGAATTAATTCTTCTGCTGTAGATAAGCCAAATAACTATTTACATACATTAACTGATAATTATCCAGATACACTCAAGATAGCTAAAACCCCAGAATTCATATAGAAATTAATTTAAGGTTCTTAGAATCTATATATTTTTACAGTGTCTTCAACAACTGTAGAGCAATATTACACCAAATAAAGTGAATTAAAAAAAAAAAAATACAGTAAACTGATTCTTTTTTTTTTTCCCCTAAACAGAAAAAAGAGGTACCCACAAAAACACAAAATGGCCTAGTTAGACAAAGCCAGAAG
This sequence comes from Cariama cristata, assembly GCF_000690535.1. Taxonomy (NCBI): domain Eukaryota; kingdom Metazoa; phylum Chordata; class Aves; order Cariamiformes; family Cariamidae; genus Cariama; species Cariama cristata. The sequence goes on from NW_009626851.1 coordinate 72,563, forward strand.
GTCTGCTTTGAGCTGCCCAAAGGACAGCACTAGTTAGGGAAAAAAGCACATGCTAGTGTGTCACTGGTTTCACATCAGTGTCTTTTGAAGATGGAACACACAAAAAGAACCTGAAAACCTAAACAAGTAAAAATTAAGACACTCAGTAAAACTATTGGTTTATCACACATGCAAACTCCTTGAAAGGAAAAATGTACTTTCTTTCTCTTCAATGTTACTTGACTGAGAAGATTTTATATCTTCATCAATGAAAATTACACATGTTGCTATTAGTACTTAATAGAGTTAACTGCAAATATTATTTTTTGATGATGGTTCAATCTTTGCAGAGCTTAGCCTGCAATAAAGAAAGAAAATGAACACATCACCCTACCCCCTGCCCAAATTTTAGTTAATCTTTTCCCATGAACATTCACATTTTGTATTTAGAGGTTCGTCATTCGTATTTAGCCATCAGATATTCCTCCTGTGCTTATCAGACATTAAATCAGGGTAATAATCTATGCAAATAAATGAGACTTGTACGACTGCATCAGTCCATCACTCCCAATCCTCCCTTATCTCTGTCCCATGATTATCAAGATTATTGAGTTAAATTCGGTTAAAATTATTCAAAGGTTTGAAGCTGAAATTATTCAATCAGATGCCCAGAACTGGATATAAGACAAATCTAACCAGTGCTCTCACTGGGAGAAAGTGGTCGAGTATTTCACACCTACCTCTTCTCCTTCGCCAGCTTGTCAAGCACAGGCATTCAGACTAGCCACAAAAACTACTGTCACATCTGGCAAGTCAGGGCCAAGACATAAAGAAGAAAAGAGCAAGGATACCCTAGAGACTACAGGAAGAAACTCTCAGATTGCTCCAGGGTATTTCAATGATGAAAAAAAGATCATAGAGAGAAGATCTGGCATATCAGCTATAACAGTGCATAAGACACAATTTTCAGGAAATCGCCTTCATTGCCTTTATCTTTAGAGAAAACAAATTTTAAAAATTGGTTAACCTGTATTTAACTCTTCTGCTTCTAGACCTGAACCTACAAAAGCTAAGCAAGTGTCAGGCTTTGCATGGTACACAGCCTTTGCCCTCAAAAGAAGAAAGAAGTAGCTACCTATTTCAAAAGGATACTCAAAAAATGATATACATAGAAAAGTTCACATGTGCAACATACTTTCAAACAAACATATATACGTATACATGTGTATATATATACACACATGTAAAAACAGATTATTATCGACTAAATGCCAAGAACTCATGGTTTAAACTTCTTTCCCATGATTCCCTTCAACATGAAGGAAAAAGATGGTCATTAAACAAAATTTGACACTCTACCACATAATTGCCATTGAATCACCAATTATGTTTACTACATCTTTAAGACCATCCATGCAGTATGCTACCCTGATTCTAGTTTCTCTAGGCCACATGCCCTTGTTTCTTACTCTTACCACCCTGTCAAGTTCGGCGAGTCTAAAGGAAAAGAAAAAATTTCAGAGACTTTCATAAAAGTAACAAAGCATATTGTTCTTCAGTATCTATGGAGTATCTACTTTCCTTGATTTGAACATTAAAAATAATATTCTGTGTTCACGACCATATGTTCACATATCACAATACAGAAAAAAATATATAAATCAGTGGCATTGTTCAAGCCTTTTTAGGATAGTGTCCAAGAGAAATAAAATTGAAATTTTCTTGTCAAAATATTTTTTTGCTGGAAACACTGAATTATAATAAATACTTTACTTCAGCAAATCTGCTCGTTATGTACTCACAAATTAGCTTGCCTGGATATTAGTTCTGTTAAGGTTCCTCACAATCATCTGGTGTATAGTTACTTACACCTCAGTGTACCTTGCTGTGATGGTCTTGCTCAAACACCTATTCTTCCAGGTTGTTGACTTACATCTTCAAATATTCTGAAAAGTTTGTCTAGTTTGCATAGTCCAGATGTAGCTGACAGGTAGAAGAAAAATCCCACATTGGATAAGAAAACAGGAATGTCTTATATTCAAGAATGGGTTTTACAGATGTATTTCAGCTATTTCATATTAAAGCCAGGAAGATTTCATTAAAATTACACTCTTGCATCAAAAGCAACTATTGCTTCTTCACAAGACTTTGGTCACCTACAGATCTAAGAAGTACCAGAGCTTCAAGCCAGAAATCATAACTTACTTTATCCTCCAAGCCACATTATGATCCACTACATGAAATGATGGAGAAAGAAACTCCATTTTCATTCCAATACACTCTGTTTTTCATAGACATGGTGTGCAATCCTAGCATTCCACATGGCAGCAAGTAAAAAGTCATTCAGCTGCTGAAAAAGCTATTTACCAGCTGAGAAACAGACTGACTTGGCAATGTCCCCATCTATGATACAAATATAATAGTGGTCCTACAGAGGAACACAGGCCAAAAGAAAAAAAAAAAAAAAAAGGAAAATATCCCAAGACATATACAAAAACAGTCAGAACAGAGACAAATTATTAGGTCTATGTGACAAATTCTCTGAAAGCATGTGGGTTTCAAACATGCGCTCTGTTGTCCAGACTGCACTACTGATAATCACCAATGAAGAAAAGACACCTTCTTCACTCTTGATCCCTCGGTATTACACTCAGATCACTCATTAATTGGTTGGGTAATATATGATGATATAGATTTAATGTTAATGATTGAATTACAAAAGAGAAGACTAGAATATTGAGATTTTATGGTAATATGAACACTGTATGATTATGTTTTTCACTGAAAGGGTGAAGAAAATTGTTTCTTCAAACTTTGAGACTTCTGGAATTCATTTTCCTTTCATTCCAGCTTTCTGGATAGTGCTCAAGACTTAACCATTGGTCTTACCGTATAAAGTCAAATTACAAACTTCAATGCAAAAAACCCAATGGACAAAGCAGATTCTCAGGCTCAATGGAAGAAAGAATTCAGACTGTATGGGAAGATATCTACAAAATGAAGCAATTACCAGGCCTTCATGCCAATTACCGAGGGGTGACGCAGGTATCATGACTCTCTTCTCTACATAAACATGGACTGGGATACTGCTTTTCAAGATTGAGTTAGAAAAAGAAACCAAGACACAGACTAAAACAAAATCTGAAAACTAATGCAGAGGAAGCAGAGGCAGAGATTTTTGTACACAGTCCTGAAACACTGAGCATTTTATGGCAAGTAAAGCACATTTTTTGTTGTTTCTGTTAATGAGACATCCCCCCAGCAAAGAGGGAGGAGGAATTCACCAAAGATAAATGATCATCAATTACTCTTTAAGGACAGCTGCAAATATTGACAAAGGATAAGGTATTTAAACGGTGCATGTTTTGTCCCATGGAAGCTGGGGGATGAGAGGTGGAAATTGAATTGGAGTTCTCCTAAAACTGTAATTTTAATACAATTCATTTGATACACAAGCACTTGAAAGGCTTGAAGGCACCAGATGTATACAAGTCTGCATACACAGACTCTGTCTACTCTTAGAAAAATAAAGCTATTAAATTTGGAATTCCCAAATAATTACAGGAAAACCTAAAGAGTCCTGAGCTTGGGTAATATTTGATTGACATCTTTACAGCTTCAAAAAGCTGTCTCAGCTTCCTCTGAACTAATTTCCAACTGCTGTTTTAGGGCATGTCTCTTTTTTTTTTTTTTCTCCAACTCTGCCTTAAAAGTTTTTAAGCACATAAAATATGTTTAAACACAGCTGTCACAATATTTTCCTCTCAAAAAGCAAACAATTCTAAATCTCTCTCTAAAACTGCTAAGTATTAGTGTCTTATGCAGCACCATATTTACAACTTTTCAGTGAGCTAAATTTTAAAGATCACATTAAATACAATGTAACTTAATTCAGCCATTCACGACTGAATTTGCATATTAGGGTGTTTCACTTAACCAGAGCTCTGAGACCGAGTTGAAAGTGTACCCAAGGAACAGTCACAATACTACTGCCAAATTTCCAGTCCTTCTCAAGAGTTCTACACAAGCAGTAGGAAACAGCACCAGGATTTCATTTAGTTATTTATGGATATTTTATTAATACTACGGGACTATGATAGTTGTGGAAACTGGTTTGTGGTTTCTATTTTTTCATATTTTTTTTTTTAAATACTGTTCCATTGTGCTTTTTCATCAGCTTTGACATAAAATAATTTAATGCACATAGCTGTTAAAAAAACCCCACAGAATCGCAGAATAGTTTGGGTTGGAATGGACCTTTAAGGGTCATTTAGTGCAACCCCCCTGCAATGAGCAGGGACATCTTCAACTTGATCAGGTTGCTCAGAGCCCTGTCCAGCCTGACCTGTCCATACCTGCACACTACTTGTGTGTGTGTGCAGGTATGTTTCTGAATGAGCATGCACGTGTATTTATTCATGCATAAGAACTCCTTCCATACGAGTAATCCAGTCTCATCAAAGAAAAAACTCCTGAAAATAGTGATAGAACAAAAGCAGCTGCTTGCAATATCTAAGGAAAACATATTTTGGAGAATTTGCTTTTCATCAGACTGAAGTACTCAAATATTTTCCCCAACTCCAAGGCTAAAATTCAAACTATACTTGTCATTGAGGTCTACTACAGCTACAGTAGTAGTAGGCTAAGTAGTAAGTACAAATCTTAGCAGCCATACATCTAACATGTACACAAAGAAAACAGGAATCACTGTGTGAATCCTAATACTTCCATCCATGAAACACAGCATAAAACTCCTCTTAATTTTTATGGTGTATGTGAAAAAAAAAGAAAAAACAAACACAACAAACATTGGGAGAAAAAGGGAGTCTCACTACAAGGCTAATCTTGCCTTTAACTGAATTTATGAAACAAAAATCAAAACAAACACCAAGTGTGAAAAAAGTACTTGTAGAAAAAGGGTATTACTGCTCACACAAAATGGAAAGGAACATGAGCTGAGAGATGTTTATAAGCAAACAAGCAGAAGGTTAACGAGAACGTAGGGCATTGTCACTTGCATAATGTAAAATTAAAAGCTGATAAAGACTAAGGATACCTTTTACAGTTCTGTAGGAGGGCTTTTGCTAATTAGAAGGCAGTCAGCATCTCCCCACAGTCTGCCAGAAAATAGAACCAATTATTTACTTCTTTAGTAACATTTTAACAAATTTAGGATAGAAGATGACAACAACTTTGCATTGTGTTCATACTTTTCAGTTCTAACATGCCAGTGGTAACAAAAATTTAATAAGTAAATTCCCTCTCCTCTTTTAAAGCATACTTAGCCTTATGTAAATTAATCCATCCTCCACATTAGGAAAAAGTAATACTTACATTTAAAATGTACGAAAAACTTTATTTTCTTTTCAGCTTAAAAGAAGTCTGTTATGTTACATTCTTTTTCCACTAAAATGAGGAAATAGGAATGAAAGTTCATATGAATAACATAAAATTTAAGCCTTTAGAGTTGTAAAGAGAGGCTCAGAATGGACTAAGGACTAGACTATCTCTACGGGAAGAATCAGAAAAATGAGGTTTGGGTGAGGGAGCAGGGAAAGTCAAAATTCTTTCCTTCCATGCCACCGAAATATCTACTACCTAATCACTATAATTTATACAGAAAAGAAAGTAGGGGAAAAGAAAGTTGTAGGAAGCAGATATACCTTGTGGGAAAATGATCATTCCTAAATCTTCAATTATTTGGTACGGAGAAGTGTACGCACTCTCTTTTGAAATACCTTGTCCACGGTAGTCCTCTTCTACTCTGCCAGGCTAGCCAGGAAAACTGCAGCACTGGTGTTCTCTGCTTCCTAGCCTTGATAACCTTAAATTTTTTCCCTAAATATGAAGTTGCTTTCTGCTCACAAGCTCAAGTCCAAGAGTTGACTTTCAAAGCAACAATTATACTAGCCTCTCTGGAGTCTGCAGAAAGAGTTAACAAAGGTGTCACTAAAAACTGTCACTGTAGATTGAATGAAAAAGTTGATGTCAGACTTCTGATGTTATCTATTAGTCCTAAGTATCTTTTGTGCCAGTTTGCCTATGCCTCAATTTAGAAGGTTACCAGGCAAATACTTTCGGTAACTTTTCAGAGTTACAGAGCCCAAAACTAAAGTCTCTAGAATTATTTTAATGTTTACTGATTTATAGCTAATGGTTCTTAGTGATATTAGAAATCTGGCACCCAATATAATTGGGCATTAGTTATTCTTAAACACTATACCTAGTAACCAACAAACTGTACTGTTAGAGACAAAAGTTTGCCCAAATTAAAAGGCAAAGTATAAAGCAAGTAAAAGTTCATTTTTATGATGGAGCTTAGAGCACAAGCAATACATAAAAAATAATACCAAGCTGATTCAAAAAGAGAGTACAAATTACATTTATCATTGTTGGGTGGTACATTTATTTTAAAGTGGAATATTATGACAACTGAAAATAAAGTCTCTATCCGTTTCCAAACGATGCTGAAAAATCACTTCAGTTGTTATGTTGTTATAAAAGCAACATATCAATCATTTCACAGTAATACTCTGCTCGATTCAGTACCAATGCCAGTTATATTACTCACATTAAGTATATCAAAGTACACACAGTTTCACTTTATGATCGCTAATTTTCACTACTTAATAGCAGTACATTCAGTGCCTATGGATATGCTGTTTGAATACTGAAATACAAACTTTGTTTCATATGAGAAAGAACAAGAAAGAAGTTTTACAGCCCTCTCTAGTCTTCCACTGGGAAACCTTTCTGTTAATAGGAAAGTTAGCCTGTGACTAAAAAGATATGAGTGATATTTGAAGCCTTTCCTAGACTTCTCTGAAATTCTTAAGCAATGCATTTCTAAACAGTTTATTTTTAAGGCCCATAGGTGCCTAATTCCCATTAACCTCTTGGTGTGTTAGCCCTGCCATAAGTAACTTGCACATAGGAAATATGACTGGCATCCAATTCAAATTCTGAGCACTCCACAATTCATTAGCATTTACAAAGAATACCGAGCTTATCAAAGCTGCCACAGGTGGAAAAGCCAAATATTACTCTTAATAAAGCAACACAGCTCTCTACTAAGTAGCAATGAAAAAGGAATCCCATCTACAAGATTTGCAAATACTAACAGTAGTGCCGGAAGAGACAAATCACAAATAATGGTTTATTTCTTGCAAACGGTAGGCAGAGGTAGCTGGGCAAATCTCAGAACTGCAAATTCCAGTACTGCATAAAACAAAGGAATTAGCAATTCATCCTTTTAAATTTAACTACATGAATAATTTCATATACAGTCAAAATAGTATGTCAGGAAACAACAGCAAATTCTGTTGATGATGGCACAGGTATGCAACCAGGATACTTCCTCTGCTGAAGCAGCAGATATTGAGTAACAGAAGTCTAAGTTTTGGCACACAAAGTATTTCCTGCGTAGCATGCAAAATGTTAGGTACTGAAGGAAAATAATGGGGGTTGTGGCCCTCAAAACACAAAGCAGAAGTTCTCTTGCATATTTCTAAAGACAGTTAATTCAATGCCCCCTTGTTTTTTTAATTTACATAGATGTGATTAAATTACACTGTGAGTTCAGTTCAAACTTGAAAAATATATTGACATTCTTATACGTAAGAGTAACAGGCTGAAAGTCCACTGCCTTAAGAACTATGCAGGCAAGACACCTTCAAAATTCGTTCAGAAAAGGGGCTTTAAATCCCAATCAGTCACCTTATCATTACAAATTATGGCTTCAGTTCCATCAGGCAACTTGAAGAAAAGATGAAATTGTTGTGCAACAACCAAACTCCAAGTCTTTTTTTTTTTTTTTTTTTTTTAACATTCTGAACCTTTCATTCATTCTGCAAACAGCTTAGAACTTTTTACTACGGAAACAATTTTTATCTGACAACCTTTGAAATTCCTCTGCAAAGGAGGAATGAACTGATTTTAATTAATTTAATTTTTCAGTGAGATAAAATTCCAGCAAGTCTACAGTACCCAGAATTCAAACTGACAATTGTCATCTTGAATACCATTCATTAAAAAGTGCTCATCTCTAGGAGAATTATATTCTTTAGCTAATGATATTCATCCTTAGATTTATCATTTAAATAAATGTTCATTTATTTAGTGGTACATTCTCCAAATACATGTATTTGTACTCTATAAACATATGTTTGTTCAGATCAGAGGTATATAAACAACAGGACTTGTATACTAAACTGAGCCCTCTTGGGTCTGCCACCATCTCTACTGTCAACTGAAAAATATCTAAGTCAAACAATGTTTCTTGTTTCTGTGTTTCTCTCACCGCTGTTAGAGAACTGCAGTCCAGAAGCACTACACTGAACTAGATCATCTTTTTTTTTTTTATCTAGTATGGAAAATCCGACATCTGACCCTGGTATTATCCCCTCACCCATGTAAAACTGTTAAACTGTTTGCCTGTAGCAAAGAATTTCATCTAAGCTGTTCAGGAAACATCAGGAGAAAGAATTAAAAGGAATACCTTTAGTCTTTCAGTCATACTAAAAAAATGCAGAACTGGATGCCTACTTGGCAATGCAGATCTCTGGTTCTAAAAAATAATTCCTCCTCCATCCCCAAGCTCCTTGGAAAGGTTGACAAGTTGCTCCAAGAGCTTAAAATTTCTATAGAGCATTATCTTTTGCTCTGTTTATAAACAAAGATTCCATGTAATAGAAAAATCATCGACTGAGTACAGCTTTAAGTAAGCTTTACTGCTTTGAAAACCTAGAAGGATAAAAACCTAAGCAGCACACAGTTGCCTATATACAAACTTGCAACAGGCACTTGATGATGCTTTACAATGCAGCAACTTCAGAATCTGTTCCTGTTCTGCTAGAAAAATCTGCCCGATGACTCTTCATTTAGACCTATGTTACTCTGCCAGTGCTAGCTATCCACTTAAAAGGACTTAGGGGATCTTCCCAAGCAGCAGTGGTGGGCATGCGAGGGGAGGGAAGAATTGGAGAGGAGAAAGAGGCACCCAAGAGGGAAGAACAGCCCTGCACGCTGGAGAGAGTGCAATGTGCCTTCAGAAGCAAGTGGAACATCTCTCTCGGACTTCTAAGACCAAGTAGCAGAGGCAGATAAAACAGTGCTGTTCTATTTCCCCCGTTAACTGCATTTACCAGAAGGGTAAAAGTGTATTTTGATATAGTCTGGGAATGCTCAGAAATTGGACACAATAAATTGCACTTCAGGGAGTATCATCTATGTATTCCCCAAAACAGAGGAGTTATTTCAGCAAGCAGGAAATAACGAATCTTTATTTCTACTAATTCTGTTATCATTGTCCCTTAGGCCTATACAGCTCATCTACTGTCCAATTTTAGCTGTATGCTTCTACAGAAACATAATTTTTCTGAAACAGTGTCCTCTTTTGCCCTTCTTTTTTAATATATGAATCTCAGCCAGTGTAAGGAAAAGCATCAAAACATTAAAAGGGCTAAAATAGTAATTCCTTTAAATGGCCATAGTTTTTAATAAGTACTACTTAACAGAGCGCTCTGTTTGAATCGCTATGGTAGAGACAGTTCTGTTTTCCCATCAGTAATGAACCATGCATTTTTACCCAAATGTAACAGGATGTTCAGCTCCCAGGATAACGATTAGGAGCAGAGCTCCTGTTTTATTCTGCAGACAAAGCAGATACCGTACTTAAGTTTTTGTCCCTAGGAGCTGAAACCATAACAGAAGACAAGTTTTGTTAAGCAGTTTAAGGAAATAACCTTTAAAAAGTTTCCATACTATACAATTACGTCCTAAAGCAATTTTGATACAAGTTTCCTGTGGTCATAATCACCTTCATGGTACATATAGTCGTCTTCTCATCTATTAACAGTTTTGTAATCCCACAGTCCTTTTGTGCTGGAACACTAAATCAGCTTTGGAGAGGAATTTTGCACAAATGCAAACAAACAACTTCTGTTAATAGGCACAATGCTATTTAAGTCTTCTAGTGCCTGTAGACAGCAGGCATCAAAAACACATTTCTGACCCTCAGGCTAGGCATCAGAGAAAAATCAAGAGAACAACTTTGAGGTTTTTTTCTTAATTACAACAAGCTGTCTGCAAATTCAGGGCATGATAGCCTTGAATTGATCTCACTCATCCTCAGTGTAGGAAATGAGTATTTAAGTTGTTTCTGGGTATCAGTTTACAGTGGATAAACAGATTTACTGGAGTGTTGCATTATTTGAAAAATCCCTCATTTCCACTTCTAATTTATTTCAAACTTTGTAACTCATAAGATTCCCATTAATTCTTTTTTTCTGAGGACTACCATCATTTAGCCATGAACTCATGTTCCAAATAACAATGCAGAAAGTTGGTAACAGATTTGCTGTCCTCCTTCAGCTCCCTCATACTCACTCTTCACATGGAATCTGTGGGGCAGGCCACAGTTCATTTAAAACAAACAAAAACCCTGCACACACCAAACATAGTTTCCCCTTAGAAATCACAGCAATCTCAGTGGTCATGGTTAGGATGGATAAGGTGTCCAACACACCTCTATAGTTTTCACTCTAACAGGATACAACAAAGAGACTCAGAAAATCTCAAGCTTTGTTCTACAGAAGACAACTTGAACCACAGAGCACACAGGTGAGCCCTCAAATGCCCTTTCTTTTCAGTCCAAGGAGATCGCTTTCCTTCCTGGTGGAAAGCTGGAAATACTTTCCTAACTACCTCCCAGATCTGAAGTTACTAGGAGTTTTTTTTACACAGTACTTATGCACGCACATGTACACATACACTAATGATGTTCCAGTAAAGAAAAGAAGAAAAAAACAAAACCCTCCGCTTTCCCTTTTGTCCTCAAATTTCCTAGCATTTCTCAGAACAAAAAAGTTGTTTAAAAACTACAAGAATTAGTGACATCTAAATGCAAGTGGAAAATCCGAGATAAAGTGAAACCATCTAAAGAAGAGAACAAAGACAAACACAACTTCAAGTCTGAGCGATTCACACTTGATTTATTAATGATTCACACTTGATTTATCAATGGATATCACAATCCAATGTTAGTTCCAGAAAAGCTGTCAAGTTTAGGTTTTTGCTGACCCTGTTGCCATGAACCTTCCCATGAGATTTCACATAAACAGAAAATATACAAAAAGTTAATTCCAGAGGACCGCACTGCAACCTAACGCAAGCTCAGATCTGGTAGAAGAGCATGTACATGTCACTACAAGTATTTAAACAAGAAGCTCAGTCTTTCATTACATCAGTCAAGGCAAATTTGGAACTGCTCAGGTCTGCCAAAAGCACTTTTCTATCAAGTGACATCAGGAAACAGGCAGCATGTATCTGCCTGCTGCAGCTGAGCTGGAACACCGCAGAACACCCCTTGCCTCTCCTACGGCTCCAGTCACACGGCTACGTTCTCCTGCTCCACCTCACCTCTCCTCTTCCTTCTGCACCATTTTCAAATCACCTTGAGCATATTCAGCTTTGCACAGGCCTACAAATGCAGCTGGTTTGCCTTCCTTCCAATTTATTTCTCCCCTTACCTTTCTCCCCACCTCAAATCTTCCCTAAAGGATGAACAACCTGAAGTCCTGAACCCTCAGCTTGTCTCTGGTATCATATTATCGCATTAAAAGAAATAAGTAGGGGTCTCTGCGGACAGATACCAAATAGTAAAGCTCTTTTAAGAGCACTTTCCCTTTGATTGTGTTCCCTGATTTTCACTTCTTCAATCTCATCTGTTATTTCCCTTGTATTTTTTTTTAAACTAGCTTACAAACTCTTAGGAGAAAGGGCCACGGTAGGTTTTTCATACCATATTATAACATGCAATAGAGCAGCGCTACTTGGTTGAGGTTTTTCCTTTTGAGGATGTAGTCAGTTTTGGTTAATTTTTAGAGGTAGATAATGTGTCCTAAACATTCAGCCTTATTTTAAACTCCTCCATAAAGGTATCATCTTCTTTTTCACATGTAGAAAAGTACAGATATAGAATACAAAAAAAAAAAAAAATTCTAGATAACTTAATATTCAGTTTTATTTGAAAGACAGACAACTACAAAGGGTACCCTGGTAACATAACCATGTTTCATGCAAAAGATTGGGCTCTCAATAGCTTTATTTAGGAGTACAAGCCAGATCCTTAATATTCTTTTAATGCAATATTTTTAACTGCAATGGTGCTTATGCTTGCAGAATGTTTTGATGCATTTACATCGCATTTGTGATTTAATCTACAGCTCTACACTTATCCCTTAGGTGTGCGGTAATCCCAACTGTTAAAAAGGCAAAGCAAAACAAAAAAGCTGAACACACACTATTTAAGCAATCTATTTCAAACAGATGTCAGAGGCATATTTTATTATTTCTAAATCGGATCATTGATCACCAAGATGATGAGCAAAGAAAAAGATCTGCTAACCTAAAATGTGTGACTCTTATTTACACTGCATTTCCAATCAATAAGGTAAAAACATTACTAAAATACAAAGGGTCATGGTTTTGATTTACTGCTGCTTCTCATGTTCCGGTGTGAAGTCCATCACCACATTGTGCTAGAACTGTTTATAGTTCATACACCACCACTTTGTCACTGTAACATATTAATGCCACATTAGTTACACAGACGTTGTTCAGAATTTTTAAGCTCTAATAAAGGTGCTAGACACCTCTGGCTGACTCTCACAGCTGTATTCTTGGTCATTGTCCTCATCCTGTAAATACTTTGTACATTGCCAGCAACTGTTATGATGAAATAAATGCTTGCAAACACTGGCTCAGAGCTTTTGTTTGTTTGGTTTTTTTAAGAATAGGTCCACACTAGAAAGATTTAATGTCCTTTACTTATCTACAAACCAAAGCACATGTGGAGGAGGAGCAGGCAATACACATTTCTCTTGTATCATTCCTGTATTTGACCTTGAGTAATTTCTTTTAAACATGAGAATTTAACTTGTCTCCATCTGATAACAATAGAGACAGTAGATTTAGCATCCAACATGATGATGTTTACTGAAATGTCAACAGTTACTCATTAAGAGCGGGACTGGAATGACTAACACTTCCAGGGCTCTATTTGCATTGGCTTGATGATTTATGGCACGCTAGTAATTAAAAAGTAATGATAAAACACAATACAATCATATGTCTGTAAAAGGTTCTGGACTGAAAACTTAAGACAAATTTTTAAATCAGCAACATAAACGTCTACATTCTAGTATTCATCTCTGAGAATTATGATATAAAATCACTTTTTATTTAGTTTCTTGGACCTTGATTATTTCTATGAATTTGAGCATATGGTCTAAGTTTAGTGTAACAGCATGTGCATATATATATAGCAGACAACTACCAGTATCACTCAATTTCCATACGTCTGGCATTTCTAGATACAGTTGTAAGTCTGAAAGCCCAACGGGTTACAAGGCTAACACACAATGGGACTCCAGAAGCTGCTCCATGCAATGCCCAATCAATTGAACCCAAGAAATCCAATGTGTAAGTCCCACATTCAGAACAGAATAAGTAAGCCTTCTACATCTCAGTTCTCCAAAATAAATCCCATCCTCATTCCCAGCTGATGAATTTAACCATCACGTTAATTTCTGACTTTCAGTTCAAAAGAAAATGGAAACAAGTTCAGTTCAATATAGAAGCTTCAGGATCAAGCCACAGAACAGACAAAGCTTTAGTGCTATCGATAAGTGAACTGTCTCTAGCAGCATGGAAGGAAAACTGTTTCCTCTTTTTCAGTCTAACTGGAGCTTTAATAGAGAAACTTTGAAAATACCAGTTACATACTGACACACAATCAGAATCCAGCTAGACTGGAAACAACAGCACTCGAGTAATGCGCCCGTTCTGTGGAAAAGGGCAGGTATACTCAAACGTCCTTGGCTCAAGAAAATAAGGAGGAGGAGTATCAAAACTTACTCCGTGTAAGTAAATAAAGACTACTCAGCAACAGGAAGATCAGAAATGTCTCCTCTCTTTGCACATCAGAATGCACACTCTCCACAAAGTCATCTGTCTTTTTTTCCCTTAGGGACTTTTTATGAAGATTAATTTCTATGCCTCGTTTCATTATTATTCAAGAAACCCCTTTAGATTTTCTGTTCAAATGTGACACTGACAGTTAAGTTACAAACTGCATTTTTAGGATGCATTTTCCCCACCATTTTAGGACTTCAGCTTTTAAAATACCTTGAAATTACTCTCAACATAGAAGTTACAAATAAAGCAGTTAGCATTTGCATCCTCTGGATGGTATTTTTTCCTGATATTCAATTAACCCTGTAGCCCTGATACTAATATTTCAATTTTCACTAAAGCTACATTTCTGATGCTTTTTTTTGTTGCTCAAACAGGTTTTTAAATTTATTAAAGGTACATTAAAGGTAAAACCAACGGCATTTAACATAGTGAATTAACTGAACAGGTAACACCTACAAGCTATTCAAAAAAGCAGAGAAGCACCTAAATTACATCTCCTGTCAAGTATAAATACTAGTGACATTACTGTCTTACATAATGCTAACTACAGCTATAATTTATGTGCAAAGATTTCCACATTATATTATACCAAATTTTAAGATGGGTGAAGGCTTTCAAGAAAATATCTTTAAACAAACAGAAACCACTTAAACATCAATAAATAAAAAAGATACAGCTTTTCTAAAGTTAGATGGCAACGGCAGACATTAGCTTCATCCACATCAACTGATTTCTAAGCCTCCCAGTAAATATTTTTTTAAGGAATTAATATTTATGTAGTTTCAAGCTTAGGCAAAGATGTAGGAGGATTGAAATCTATTCATTTAAGCATACTCTCCTCACCATGAAATGCAACAGGAGATTGTCAAGAACAGACTTATCCAAAGTGCCAAGACAAGAATATAACCAGTATCTCCTTTTTACTTAAGCAGCATCAAAATCTTACTTCCCTTCCAGTGGAAGTAGCTTTTAACATAATTTCCCTCTTATTTGATTCATGAAGACCAAATTACACTTCACACATTCATGTCTCTTTCTTAGCTAATTGTTTGATTCACAGAAAGCAGAACATTAGTAAGATGCAACATGTTGGATATTCATTTTGAAGAAGACAGACACCACTGACAATTCCATCATAGTTACTAAATCCCATTACCAACTGTGCTCGGGAATAATTCCATGCATATGTAACAGCTCAGCCAAATATTACTAGGCTGTACCCTTAGCCAAGAAACAATAAAAAGTTAGTAAGCTGGTAAATTGAGGAGCGGGAGACCAGTCTACCTCTAACTGATTTTCAAAAACTTTGAATATGCCAGTTATCAGTGCTTCAGCAAGATGCTCAACCTTTCAAAGTAAGTATCTACCTAGTAAAGTGAAGATGGAGCTCTTGGTGAACATCACCGAAAAACCGTGAAGACGTAAAAGCACTCAACAACATAGTGCTGGTCTGGCAGAATTATCAGAAAGTTGATATGCTGGTAGCTGGTTGATCAGCCTGTCACCACAGATTCATAGATTTGCATACCACCTAGCCTGAAGCTAGAATTAGAGCTTTTTGTTCTCTAGAGGGATCTCCATTTAGTCATGCCCATTACAAACTAGCATCATAGTCACATAAACGTAGTGCTGGTAACAAATGACAGACTGTATAACTTGCTCTAACATTTCCATATCAACATATGTAAGGCTAAATCAATCTCTATAAGGGAACAATAGCATCAGTTTGATATGTGTCCACCTAGGATTCCACATATAACCTTACATAATAAAAGTAAAAAAATTTTTCTAGACATGGTGTTCTATTCCTGAACCAAAGGCCTCACAAGTCTTAGCTTCAACATGATTTCCCCAAGCACAGTAAACATTCTAATTTGTCAGATAAGAATATTTTTTTTTATTTATTCATTAGATAGGACTGTAGTCAAATATTAAAATCAACAACAATGGCTTTAATTCCTCATACTATTTTTACATTGTGATATTTATTGGTAACTTCTTCATGGCTTTTACATAGGCAAGCTGCAATAAAAAGACAATCTCCTTATGAGAAGAGCACAAAAATCTTGGAAAACTTAATGTTTGTACACTGGGATAATAACTGAACTTTAACGACAAGGAAAGCAAAGGTGGCAAAGCAAACACTGCATCTCCTTTTTCTTAATCCACATAAAAACTGCAAAAATATTACAGTACTTCATGCATTTACCACTTTAAAATAGTAAAGAAGTTAAACAGAACAGTGACTACCATATGTAAAATTGTTTACACCAATCTTTGCTAAACTACAGTCTGACTTTATCCTATTTTCACTACTTTCAAAGGCAGAAAATCCTCTAACTCAAATCAGTGAAATCAGGACTGGGCTTTTAGAGAGAAAGCAAAACCATAGTAAAGTGTCTGTTTGGTCTCATGAAAACAAACTGTTTCCATGTGCTTATTATTTCAAGGGCAGTATTTCAAAATAAAAAAGTAGACTTAAAATGAAACAAAACTCACTCAAGGATTCAGTTGCAGAGCAAAAACAAATGGTATCACACAGAGAAGCATTGGCCTTTTTTTTCCTATAATGATCAATAATTTCACAGCAATAATTAAATAATTCTAAAATACTTTTAGGATTATAATACATCCGCCTCCTAAGTCTTCTATGATTGGCTTCAGTTAGTTAGGCCCTGAGAAGCTTAGAAACATTTACTTGATAATTGAGATGCTGATTTACAAGCTGTAGCTTGCTACAGTTTCATTAGACTACCACGCAGAGGTTACCACACATTAGATGTGGTAACAGCTTATGTACGTACATATAAAGACAGTAAATACATTTTGTACTAAGAATAAAACACATATATTAATACCCAGGAGATTTATTTTCAAGCTGTATTGTGTGCTATTGCAAAATAGGACTATGAGTCTGAGCTGGACAACCTTTTGGCTGAATAGTTTCATCACTAAATAATGCTGTTCGGCACTGACAAAAAAAAAATTCTGTAAATTTTGACAGAATTTGGCAATTTGTTTCATTCTTTGTTTATGTTAAAACAATGTTTCCTCTTTAGAAAGGAGCTAAGAGAAATTTAGAAAAATGCTTTAGAACTTTTCATTTTACATCATCCATAGTGTTTCTCAGTCCCAATTTCTTCTTGGTTCACTCATGAAATAAACCTCAAATCATTCCTGGTTTGGTTCTATTCCCATTCTAAGACAAAGAGATGGCATTGGACATAGGATGTCAAATCCACCTGTCTTTCTCCATAATGTTATTAAAGATTGGTCATATTTGCATTCTATAGGGAAGACGTAAGCAACAAAGCACACAAAACAAACCCAAACAAACAAAAAAATGAAAATGGGGCATCTTT
>NW_009626851.1:89911-97288 GCF_000690535.1 Cariama cristata
TTTCCCTAGTTTCACCATATGGACTGAACAGTTATTTCTTTTATATGGAGTTAAGTGCATAAGGTAAGTCTTATTTAATTTCTTCCACTTTTTTTTTTTTAAATAAAAACCCATAAAACCAAAAACCCCTGAAGCTTCCATGGTTACCATAAAAAAAGCAAATTGCCAAGCAAAAAATCCAACATAATTCAATTCCTAATAACACTGACCTTGTTGATACATAATCTAAATGAAGTCTCAAAATAGCAGTACAGGAATTTACGGTAATCTCTCATATACATTATAGGTTTGCGTTTGGGAATGGTAACATCAACATATAAAACAATTTCTCATGGTCTGTAGCTGCTGCTCTAGAAAGCTTAGTATGAATTGCTCGGAGCAGTTCAATACAGCTCATATATGCTTTGTGATTCCAAAATTCAATTTTGGAACTCATAATCAACTACAAAAATATTATGAACTGAATATGAGCAACATTAAAATGCAATTTCTTCTTACTATTGACTACTTATCAACTGACAACTTAGTCTGTTGAAATTAAAACAACTGGTATATTTTATGGTGATTGCTAAAGCTGCTGACCGTAAGT
Organism: Cariama cristata; assembly: GCF_000690535.1. Lineage (NCBI taxonomy): Eukaryota > Metazoa > Chordata > Aves > Cariamiformes > Cariamidae > Cariama > Cariama cristata. Next base: position 90,501 of record NW_009626851.1, read on the forward strand.
AAAATTATTGTGCTTTATAGACTTAAAAGTCTCTTAATCTAAGCAGCCAATTTAACCTAACATTTCTAAAGACAACGTAACTTTAAATAAAGTGTGTTAATGAAACATTAAAAGGTTGCACAATTAAATTATAGTTGAATATGTTCATATTAACTCTTCCTTCCAGTATGACTGCAGAGATAAGAATCTGCTTTAGTTACACAATAAAATGGCACAGCATGTCATAGAGATGATGGCTATCCATCTACATTTACAAAAGTTCAGATAAAAGGCATCTTATCCCTTCCCTCTCATTCCCTGCTCAAACCATTAGCTAGGCAAGCAACTCGGGGTCAAATCCTCTGCTGAACTTGGTATGACTTCATTGATGATGAAATCAGCGGCGTATTTCCATGTAGGTGGAAAAATGGCATATAGTGACATATACGTCATCAGAGAAAATATTTATACCTATGAGAAATGGGCCCATTTCCTCTCAATTAACACTTTATTTAATAAGCATCACCAAAACATTAATTCTTAAACCAGTACTGAGAGGTTCAAACAACAGACAGTGGTAAAAGTACAGTTCCACCACTCATCTTCACATGCTGCATCTTCAGGTTTTTTTAATAATCAAAATAGTTGCTTACTACTAAGATTTACTCATGTACTCTTTAAAGATATTTCTCCATGGTGACTCTGATTTATTGAAACGTATGGAACTTATGGAAACCCACAGTACAGCTAATGGATTCATAAAACCCCAAACGTTACAACGCTATAATTACACTGTAATAGAGGTTAGCTCTCACGTTCTAGCAAACATGCATGAAAACGCTTTGTGCCGATAAGGAACACCACCAGTTGCAGACACTAAATCATTTGGACAAATGCAAGAGGCATCTTTTACAACACCACACAGGATAAATTTTGCAGACATGCTGTATCCAAGACAGTTCCCATGTATTAACCTAAAAACTTCAATGACCAAAATTATATTTTGTACAAAAAAACAGGACATCTTTGCCAATAAAAGTAACTAGCCTACATGCTGTGAAATCCATCTTGTCCTAGGCTAGGAACAATCTAGGTGCAAATTCTGACTATAGGGGTTTTCTTTTGTAACTAACTGCCTATCTATATTACAAGGAGAAGAAAGAAGAAGAAACAATACCAGTCACTACACCTTCAGCCAGATCTTTGTCACTTAAAAGCAGTTAATAATACAAACTTAAACAACAAAAATATATTAAAATATGCATTTAAATGCTATTTTGCTAGTTGAGGGCACAGCGTGGGCTCTATATCAAACAGAATGATCTGTATTTTATAGGGGTGCGATAAAATTTGCTTGTAGCTGAAGTACTACTAAAAAGAAGAGGGAAAGGGAAATAAAGACTAAAGCTCACAAAATCATAGAGTTCTCAATTCAACACCGACCTAATGTTAGAGAACTTGGGATGTGGCCCTTCCTCTGTAATAAATGCAATAAGGGTGGTATTTCCTTCCCATAGTCAGATCTGGATAAAAACACAGAGGAAAGAGATGACGAGAAAGTCTTACCTCTGGGAGGGACTATAAGGGGAGGCTGATGATGGTAAGATCAAAGCTGTGAAAAAGCAGCTGAAAGCAGAACTGTGTGGATTTCAATTTGCTGGACTTCACAAAACAGAAGGGCTCAACACGATGATACAGAGCTCTGCAGAAAAGCAGACAAAATTTTGGATGAACTGGGAGCCCTGAGGAAAGAGCTGGGGAAGAAACTGAGGAAAATGAGAAGAAATTAAAGTCAGCTCATAGCTGCATCTATAACCTGATGTATAGAAGGCAAGGGATATTTAGTTGTTATGGTTTATAAAGCACATCAAATGGTTATGAAGGAGTGAGACATATAAGCATGGTTCTCAAATGTTGTGAACAGGAAGGGTTAAGAGCTGTGCAAAAGTGGGAGTATGAGGAACCTGAAAAGGAACATGAAAAACTGGTGAATGGGGCAGAGAACGAAGTCAGAAAAAACACAGCCGTAGCTCAGAGCAAGAAACAATTTGGTGATGAAGGGGCACCAGAAGTACCTGTCTATAGGAAAGCAGTATGGTCTTCAGAGGTGAAAAAGTCTCTATGGTTCATGGTACATGTGTGGAAGACAGAATTTGAAAGAGGAAATTTGTATATGAGGAGTAACATATGTTCCTGAGGCTTATAGGAACAAGCAGGAAGGCTTGTATGCACACCATCAGGAAGCCCGCAATGAGCAATGTTTCTTCTGTATTAATTTCTTTTCCAGTGACACCTCCCTGGTCCAGTAGTTGGCTAAGGTCATGTGTAAGAAATTAACTCAAACAAAATGGGCCACACAGCTAAATCAGAAAAATCATACCACACATCAGAAAAGCTGATAAAGAAAGTCTCTTCTGGAACAGAAACATGTTACAAGAAAAGTAGTTTGTTTGCTTTCAAAAAAATGTATCTGGTTTCAGATAAGCAACATAACCTCCATGAATCTTTCCTATTCCACAAAAACAGAGTAAGAAAGTCTCTCTTCCAACCACTATGTGAAAGTCCCATCATATTCCCTGCTCCGCTGTCGGCTGCTACCACCTTTTGGAGCCTGTTTCCATAGGATAAGAGCACTGGTAAGAGGAAACACAGTGTAGGACAGTCAACCATCTCCCAGGTTCAGATTCTCTATCAAGCACAACAGTCCACCACCCATTATCATGGAAATGAGTGGAACTTGCAAAGTTCTGCTTCTTGAAGTTCTTCTATTAGATAAACAAAAACTTCAGTTTACAAAATTAACACCCTGATTTATCAGAAGAAGAACTAAAGTAATGGTATTATTTAATTGCAGTACCCTTAAAAGGAGTGGTCAAATAACTGCTACAATACTCAAAGCAAAGTCAATGTAGCCACATTCATGTATGCCATCTAAGAATCTTTACCCCTAAATTACTCTGTTCTCACTAAGTTTCTGCAGTTAATATGACCTAACACAAAAGTCTCTGGTAGGTGAGACAAATACGCCACACGCACACACTGCACCCGGTATTTCATTAATGATCACTTAAGTCCCAAGGGATCTCTCTTTTAGTAGATGTTTCTTTAACAGTTGCATTGCTACAAAACACGCTTACTCCTCTGCAACCCCAAAATCACGTAGCAGCCTATGAACATTCATATGAACAAAATTATGCACAAACCAATTATCCCTCAGAGTAGAAATTATGCAAGAGCAACTGCATGAAAATGTCATCCAAAATAGCATTCCAAATCTACCTACAGTCCTGAAACAAAGTTACAGAAGGGACTACTACAACCCTTTTCAGATCTAAAGCCAAACATTTCAGTAACAGAAATATGAATTCTTTAAAATATGTCAAAATGTTATCAGTTTTTTAAGATTGAAGTCCATATAGACAGAAAGAGATGGACAGGTAAGACACACACATACTGTATAAAAGCTGAACTTTATACCTAAAACCACAAATACCTTGTCTTTAAAAAAAAAAAAGTTTATGGACACCTCATAACCCTTAGCAAACAACTCTCTGCATTCAGGAAAACAAACAAACCAAAGCACCAAAAATGCCAACAGCCTACAGGCAAACCAGAAAAATACATCTATAATTTGGAACAAGCAGTACTGTCTACTAAAAAGAGGCTCTGAACTGGAAGAGTGCAGTAATTGCTCATTAAGGCTACAGAAAATAATCACTGCTGAATGAAAGCTTCCAAAGCAACAAGCCAGTGCTAAGCCCAATTCAATACAGTCATTTTAATTTCAATATACTTATAGACAACACATTTAACTAGAAGCAATCCTCTCCCTCCAATTTTAGAGTACTTGTTTTCTAAAACTCAGAAATGAGAATTCTGTACTTGAAAGTAGAAAACCATACAACAATAGCCTCACACAGTAGCTTCAGCCAAGGAGATTAATATCAAATACATATGTTTTTTGTTCTTTTAAATAGAGAAATTTAAATAAAACAGTTCAGTGCAACAAGGTGAAAATAAAGAAAGAATACTTATTTTCAATAATATACTCAATACACTGAAGTTCAAATTTGTAATAGAGAAACTGAATTTAAAAAAAACAAAGTAGCAGCTTAAGTATCTTTTAATCAGCTTTCATAAATATTCTGTTAAATTAGTAAATACCGTAGGAAAGAAACTGATTTGTTTTCTCAGTATAGATTAGTCCACTGGTTATTAAGTAAGTTTTTGTAGAATCAAGTTTTTGAGTGCTCTCAATATTTTATTGAAACATGCTTTAGAAAAGACAGGTTCTCATAAAAACCTACTTATCTTCATGTTTTTAATGTATATGTATATATTTCTGTAAGTCATAAAGGATAGGCATAATATATCCTGTTCTTAAGAACTCTGAGACTGTTTGAGAGAGGTAACACCACCAAGACCACTGCATACTTTCAGCTTTATTTGGCCCTAAATATATCGTCAAAGGACTGATTATACAGTAACCCCTAGGTAGAACACTACGTATTAGCACAATGTAGCCAGTGCAACTGAACTCTCTTTGACTTGACGCTTTTTACAGTTACACAGTGTCGTGCATTAACCCAGTTGTGCTGAAACTGTGCATCGTAATCAACAGACAAATCTAGATGAGCAAGCAGGAGACGAGAAATCCAAAACTATTGAATTTCAGACATAGCGCCATCACCACTTTAATATTTGGTCTCTAAAACATTTTAAACCCTAGTCCCACTACAGTCATTGTGACTGAAGAAAAGAAACGGCGCACCATTCTCCCAGTCTGTAAAATGGGAACAAAAAATATTCCTAACCAAATGGAGAGGACTGTTTTTCCATAACCAAAGCCCTGAGATAATGATAAATTAAGCAGTATTATTCTTCTTACATTTTTCAGATTAAGATCATTTAAAAATTAAATTCATACCATTTAGACCTCATGAATCACACTGAAATAATAACGCCCTGCCTGCTCCAATTAACATCAATGCCAAGCCTCAGAATTTCCTACCTCAATGAAAAGAAGAAAGTATACACTTACCTATTCCTATGTGGAGCAAAAATGTTGTATATCTCCATACACACGTGACTACAGGCACATGTGTGAGCAACCATGTCGTTTCTTCTGTTTTAAAAACTATAATTTTAAATTACAATGCCACATCAAATCAGTAATAATAGATTTTCTTTGCTACGTTTTTTTTCTCACGACACTGCTTTTACAGAACTCTGAATACATTTCAATGGCTCTTTTTATACATAAGCCACCAATATGATATGTTCATTTACTTCCACATCTGACTACTTGAGATGTTAAGAGTAGTAATTTGCATTCTCACGTTCTTAAGAGTTGCTTTTAATAAGAATTTTCTATTTTTTTGATTTATACATGTCAAATACTTAAAATTCGGCAAGTGGAAGGAACTTTTCTTTAGAAGAAAAGATTTTTACTTATGTATTTGAAATGTAGTTTCCTTGGGGTTTTGGGGGATTTTTTGGTTTTGTTTTGTTGTGGGGTTTTTTGGTTTTGTTTTTTTTTTTTTTAAAGATCAAACATTCATAGAACACAACCTATTGGGAATGTGTTATTCAGAAAACTTCTAACCATTCTTTGAAACAAAACTACGATATAACAAAAAAAAGAGACAACACCCACAAAGGCTCCTAAATCCCCAAGCTGTTAAAAGATCTGAGGTCTTGAAACAAGTCAAAATCCCCAAAACACACAGTTGTATTAAAAATACATTAACAACTTCTGATGATTTTATATTATCGATATATGCTATCTATAGGGAAAACAGCAATTAGTTTATTAACAAACCTGTATTGCATCTGAGGAGAAGTATTTTGAGATGAGACCATAGCGTTACAACTCACACATAAAATAAGCTTTGAAAAGAAACTATGGACAGCAAAGATGGAAAGCTATTGGGCTGGGTCTTACCTTCGGATGGATAGCTCTTTCCTTCCCTACTACAGTGTATCTTACTATTTATGATTCACAAAGTGTTCTCTACAACACCAGGAATTCCATACTTCAAATATCATATAGCTCTAGGTTAAGCTTCATGATTAACAGCTAAAATACAGGCACTAGGAGCAGTGGGGTTTTGTTACTGCAAAAACATTTGGAGATATAGTAGATGTTTGAGATGCTTGCCCCACCACACGGACAGCTGGTATTTATTTCCACAGTACAGTGCATCTGACTCGTTAATTATCAGAGAAGCATCAGCACAATCAAGATGAGTATCTACAACCTTTGGATATTATGAACACAATCAATGAAAGACTATCGTTAAGATAGTTATTATACAGTCTGAAAAGGTAGCATCTATTTAAGTCAAAGAATGGGGGCGTGCGAGGGGGGGGAGTTCTTGCCTTTGATTTGAGAATTAGAACATGTAAACCCCACATCTGCTCAGGCAAACGTGTTGACGTTTAACACAGTAAGATCACACAGTTAACACTCAAGAAGCACGGACCTCTCCACGTACCACAATCATACCAATAGCCAGTCTAAGCATTCATCAACCGAGCCTAAAGCGTCAGTCACGAGCTATAGCTGTAAGGTATTTAGGGAAAAACCAGCTGGAAGCAGCAGAGCAGCGTAAGGACTATATAACACATGTATACATGCTATGCCTAGAACTAGGGATTATCAGATCCCATAGACAGTAGGAGGAGAATATACCAAAAATACGTTTAACAGATTACTCCCGGGAATCGGTCAGAAATAAGGCAGTTCCCCTCCACCAGCGGGGAGAGAGCGCGGTGCCGCTGCCCCGACAGAGCCGCCTCACCCCCGC
>NW_009626852.1:0-580 GCF_000690535.1 Cariama cristata
ATTTGATGGATGGACCACTCGGTGGATAAGGAATTGGCTGGATGGTTGCACTCAAAGAGTTGCAGTCAATGGCTCGATGTCCAAGTGGAGATTGGTGACAAGTGGTGTTCCTCAGTATTGGGACTGGCAATGTTTAACACGTCTGTCGGTGACATGGACAGTGGGATCGAGTGCACCCTCAGCAAGTTTGTCAATGACATCAAGCTGTGTGGCGCGGTCGACACACTGGAGGGAAGGGATGCCATCCAGAGGGGTCTTACCAGGCTGGAGAGGTGAGCCCTTGTGAACTTCATGAAGTTCAAGAAGGCCAAGTGCAAGGTCCTGCACACGGATCGGGGCGACTCCAAGAACAAATACAGACTAGGCGGAGAATGGATCAAGAGCAGCCTTGAGGAGAAGGACTTGATGATGCTGGTTGATGAGAAGCTCAACATGACCCAGCAATGTGTGCTCACAGCCCAGAAAGCCAACCATATCCTGGCCTGTATCCAAATCAGCACAACCAGCAAGTCAAAGGAGGAGATTCTCCCCCTCTACTCTGCTCTGGTGAGACTCCCCCTGCAGTACTGGCTTCAGCTCT
>NW_009626852.1:734-34992 GCF_000690535.1 Cariama cristata
TACCTAAAGGGGCCCACAAGAAAGCTGGGGAGGGACTTTTTACAAGGGCGTGGAGTGATAGGACAAGGGGCAATGGCTTTAAACTGGAAGAGGGAAGATTTAGATTAGATATTAGGAAGAAATTCTTCACTGTGAGGTTGGTGAGGCAGTGGCACAGGTTGCCCAGAGAAGCTGAGAATGTCCCATGCCTGGAAGTGTTCAAGGCCAGGCTGGACGAGGCTTTGAGCAACCTGGTCTGGTGGAAGGTGTCCCATGGCAGGGGGGTTGGAACTAGATGGTCTTTAAGGTCTCTTCCAACCCAAACCATTCTATGATTCTGTGATTCTAATCAATAAATTAAAAGGGGAACCTTGCAATCCACTCCACCCCAGACAGTCTCTTGTTTTCACAAGAGACTTAGTTCTTTCATACAGCAGGCAGGTTTTAGTACTCTGTCCATAGGCAATCCCATCAATTAACATTCACATAATTTGCTGCTCCATGTGGCAACATCGATCAGGCTCTGTCTTGGAACAACTACTGCTTTGCTCCGTTCAGGGGAGTGCTTCTCTTCAGTGATCCTCACTGAGAATCCTGAAAAGGCAAAGAATGAAGGAGACAGAGAAAAATCAAATGGGCTAGGCTGTATTTATGGATCTTAGTAGATCACGGTTTAAAAATAATCAAGTAGGTTTTTCTGATGCCTAAATGGCACTTGTTCTTTTTGCCTTGTCGAAAGTCTAGCATATTGTTTTCATAATCAAGTTATCCAAATAACATAACAGTGATTTAGATTAGGATTTGTTTACACAGCTAAATATGTTGAGTAATGAAATTAAAATGAGCTCTCTGCTTCTGTCACATCTGCAATAGTAACTGGCTTCTTATGGTTGAGTACAAGCCTGCTGCACAGATGTTTCTTGATAAGGTATAAATCAGCGTTAGATGCTGTTTATTGCAGCGCTTTTACTGCTGCCTTCCCTGAAGGACGGAATGTTGCCTGCACAGCAACCAGATGTGACCTGCAAGACTGTATGAAATACCATTAAAAGCAAAAACAGGTCCCATATTCCATATCAGCATCTGCAATGGCTTATGAAGTATTTATCAGACCATTTGAACACTTCTACAGGTCCTAGCATCATACCACTGCCAGAATTTACTCATTATAACCTGCAGTGTAAAAGCCAAGCATCCTGTAAAGTGACTGGTGCCTGAAATAGCAGGAGGTCCCATTTTAGTTTGGTTTCCTGCCTTAAAGGTCGAATTTCTGAGCAGACACTGCTGCTAGAAAGTAAGATACTGTGAGAGATCAAGGCAGCTGCTTTTCAGGGCATTGTAGGGAAAAGTTTCTCTTCTCTGCGATCCTGCCCCATGTGATATCCATCCTTTGACGGTGACAGGGGAACAGACTTACCTTGCACTGGTGTCTATCTGAGGAGAACTGAGACAAGGGAGCTCCTCGCCTGGGGAAGGCGGCACAGCTCGGAGCGCCTCGCTTAGCGGCTCCACTCAGCTCTCTGGAAGCATGGGGATTCAACAGGAAAGACTCACCAATGACCCAACATTTGAAGACAGCCAAGCCTGGCCCCAGAGTCACAATGGCTCCTTCTCTGTAGCAGATGAAAGCAATACTCATGGATTCTGAAGGTAAGAGAGCCAAACTTCACAAGATGTACTTCTTGGAAGGTTTCTTGAAGCAAAACCTGACATTTCTTATTTTAAAAAGAGGGAGGGATGGGTTTTTCTTCTCTGAGCTAATCTACTTCTCTGATTTGCTTCACTCGTTACATGGACAGAAGATCCTGTCAACATAGAAATAATGCCAAGTATTTACAGTTTAATGGAACCCAGGGACCAATTAACAACACAGAAAACCACCAGGCAGTGCATTTCTTGTTGTAACAGGAGGAAAATCTTACATTACTGCTGTTCCCCCATTTCTTAAAATAAAGTGCCAGCGCTTTGTCAATGATTTCTCAGTAGTAATGTTTATTATCTGGTAGTTTTACCATTGCCCATTTATCAATCTTTTTCCATGTGCTAGGTTCAGTCACAAAATCCCTCTCTTGTACTCCCGAACGGCAAAAAGAAAAAAAAAAGAAAAAAAAAAAGGAAAAAGCAACTGTCATTAGGGCTTCAGACCAGTGATGCTAGAACCTGCCCTTAACCCCAAGTTCTCGAACTGCTGATTCTTCAATAGCTTGATGGATGCGATGCACCTCATCCTGTGTTAAAGTCCTCTCCGGGTGGCGGTAAATGATACGGTAGCAGTGGCTGACCTTCTTTGTCCTACAAAACATAAACCAAAAGATGATTCATAAATACACGTGCCTACAAATGCAAATACATGAGGCCAAACACTTACCCCCTGGATAATTTTTCATTTGCGGTCTAATTTTGTTCCTGTTGCTTGAAAACCACCTTAATGCTAAAATACACAGTCCGGAGAGGTGGGACTGAGCTGAATTTTAATTTTGGCAGAGGACTTTGCTGAAGTCCACCTTATACTTCAACTGGTGTGGTAGTTTCTTACCACTTAGTTACCAACACCACAGCTCTCCCATTGTCGTGTTAATAGGGCTACTCCAAGGGAGCTCTGCATGGGCATACCCCCCTCATTCCAGCAGGGTTGGCGGTGATGGGCATAAGGAAAATACCGCGCGATCTCTGTGTGCTGGAGAGCAATGTTGCTAGCTAATGTGGGGGCATCTCACAAGCCTTGCCATCCAGGCTCCAGCCTGGGGAAGGAGACCAAACACACAGCTGCAAAACAGTAAAACATTTATTTTTCAACTCAGGTGACTACTCTGCCTTGGCTGAAAATGAGAAACAAGGGTAAAATACATCTCAAGTCTCCATTTGTGGGAGAAGGACAGAGACGCAGGATGCGGGTGGCTGTCACTCCCAAAGCAGAACACCAAATGACAGTGCCCGGGCACCGGTCGCGCTGCAGCTGAGGTGTAGGAGCAGCCCAGCAAACTCGGGAAGAAACGGGGCAAGATATGACAGCAGGCAGACATGGCAAAATTTCTTACCCTTGCTGTAGAAAAGTAAAGGAAAAAGAGAACAGGGGAAAGGAATAGAGAAGAGGGAATGATGGAGAAAAAAGAGTACTTAAGAGTTGCTGAGTTAGACAAAGACAAGTTAATGCAAAACCAGGAGCAAACCAGTAAATTGAGTAACAGAGTAAAAAATCTTCTTGCACTCCATGAAAAACAGGCTGGAGTACATAGCTCTTGCAAGGGCATCTCTACAATTGCAGTGCTTGTATTACTGAAACTAAATGGCAGTTGTGGCATCCTTTTTATTTTTAGTTTCAAATGGAGCCCACACAGCTTCTTCTTTCAAAGGTAAACACTCACTTCAGTGAAAGAAAGAAAATCTGAGGGGAAAATAACAGGAAACCAGAGATCAAGTACTAGACAGAAGGATCTCCCAGACTGGCAGAACTCTGCATTTAATGGCACACAAAGGCATTCAGCAAGCCTTGGGTCATCTCTCTCCTGAAAATTTGTTTCATGTTAGAAACCATGTTTATTATGACTTTTTGATTAAAACTAAGGTTCTATGCACACGTACACAAAGATAACTCTCAAGATACTCATTTCAACCTCAAATCCCACTCGAAACAGGCACAGAAGTTTTTGTCTCAGAACAGCTATTTGATACCAACTTTGTCTCACCCAACATGGGTGGGAAGCTTGCCCTGATCCCACTGACGGTTTACAACAAAAAGGTTATTTCAAATGAAAGCATTCGTCCTTTTTTGTGTGCTCTGAAGATAAAGCAAGTTAAATCTGATTGGCACAGGAAAGGTCAAACTGCATTTCATAAAGTGCTAAGCTGACTGCAGTCAACTGCTAAAAACTAGCCAAGAGCTTTCCCTGGGTGCAGGTTAAACGCTGTAGAAAAGTGATCTTTGAGAAAAGAGGGGGAGGTGGAACTGTGGAGAAGGTGTTGCTCTGCTCTGCTCCACCTCTGCAAAGCAGTCGAGAGGATAGAGCTGGGAGGAGCAAGTATATGGAATAACAAGGGTTTGACCAGATGCTACATTGTAAGAGAGAAATTTGATTAAGAGAGGGGTAATGAACTGGGGCTCAAAAGAAACAGTTATCAGAACCAAGCTGGCAAATACCATTATGGCTGGTAGTATTTCAGCTTTTAACTGTGCTACAGCAACCCACTTGATCAAAAAAATTTGCAAATTGCTTTGGCTGAAAATCTATTTAGAAGATGTACAGTTACAGGCTGATCCTGAAGCTTTGTATATACTGGGACATATCCTGTGACGGAAAACTCATTACCACCATTTAATGTGATGTAAATGCAAGTTTGCTTAATGTATTTAAGCTGTGGTAGGGGTAGCTACAGCACTCTTTCTTAACTGGTCACGGTTAACTGAAGGTAATGATTTCTCTTGACCCATGTGTTTATGTATCCCCTTCACTCCATCCTAGTGAGCAGTTCACTCATGAGGCAAATTAAGTAAGTCAGAATAGGACACAATAGTTTCTTGTGGGTGTTGTGGAAAACCAGCATCTTTAGGAGGCATTTGAATTAGGAAAGGGTAGAGGTCTTAAAGAGCAGCACTGGACTAGAGTTCGTTAGCTGCACCTGAAGTTAAGCATTGGTGCAGGAAAAATAAAACAAGGATTGCATTAAATGTAATGAATGTAATTTTAATTACAGCCAAAACCCGATGGAACTACTCATACACATGGCTGGGTACACATAACTCACATGGCTGGTATGTTACATTTTTCTCCCACCTTTTAGCTAGGTTTATTTGCATCTTTGTTACTAATTAGAAAGAAGAAGTATAATGGTTTGATGCTATTTCAATAAAAGACACATGGCAAGTTTCAAAACCTTAAGTATCATTTTCAGAGTAGTAGTAGCTAATTTTTCAAGGGAGATGGGGAAGAGTACTTCTTACCTCTTCCCCCCCGCCCTCAAATAAAATACTAAGAAAATGTGATTAATCACCGCTGTCAGCTGCAACTGGAAACAATTATTGTCAGCAAATAATACATGTTTGCTGATTCCCTTTCCTGCTTTCCTTTTGTTCTGCAGAGTCACAGACTGTTTGCCTACCTTAAAGATGGCTCTGCTAATGCATAATGAACTCTCTGCTGCACATCATGCTGCAGCCTGACGATACAGAAGCAGTAGCTCTCTATCCTGAGCAATAGAAAAATTGAGGCCAAAACCTAGAACAGCAGCTTCACCAAGGAAAAAAAAAACCACCAAAATTAGAAGCTTAACAGTGAGCGTGTTGGGCTTTAGTTACCTAAACTGCACCGCCAGACAAGTCCATGCGGTTTGCAGTCACGCGGACTCCTCTCCCATTAGGCTTCAGCTGATCTTAGTGTCACAAGTCTCCTCTGCACCAGCCTGCGGCTTTCAGGTAATGAAATGCAGTGAATACAGTGAAGCACTGCTCAAAGGGAAAAAGAAGACAGGGATTTATTCTGGTGCTGCAGGAAGAAACAAGATACGGTCTGTGAACAAACACTGAAGTGAAACAATGCCTAATGCTCTTTCATACATTTTTTGGAGGAAACAGCTTTGCCTCGTGATTTTTAGGAATTGGCATGCAGCTGCCTCCACGTGCTAGGGAGCTGTTCGCTGCCAGGTCAGATCCACTGCATGGGGCCAACCTGAAGGTCAGTGTATATGTTTCAATATTTCAGCTTGCTATCTGAGCACAGCAAGAAATTAAGGGGCCTTAGTCTGCCACTAGTGTAATAAAACAAACATGAAAGCAACCTGACACTGGGACCAGGGCTAGAATGAAAGGGTATGTTAGGCAATAAAAATTAATACCTGTGTGTTAGCTTTCCTTGCATGGAAGTCCGCTGAAGCGTGTTTTAAATACAACTTAGCTAGAAAGCTGATCCCAGAAACTACCAACAGCAAAACACCTAAACATACTGGGGAACTTGTCTCAGTGGTTAGATAAGACTAAGACAGAGGGTCATTTGGTAACCGAAATGTTGCCTAAAGAATAAATGCCTGGTATTGGCATCTGTCTCATTCACAGGCAATACCATAACAAGAATGAAAATTTCTCCATCCTGTACTTGAAGAGGGAGATAAAAGGGGCAGCAGCGAGTGGAGACAAAACCCCACTTTTTAACTGTGTTTGACTTTCCATCTGTCTTAAATAAAGCATGGAAGCACGGAGACTTCTGTAGGGAGGTCACCCCTGCTCTTATGTGGTGAGGACAACACAGAATCAGACATTTTTCTAGAAAGCTGGATTTACTTTGAGGAACAGAAAAGTAGAGATGACAACCTCCCACGGCAGCAAGGAGCAAAAAAGAGTACCATCTCTTTTGTACTCTGAGCAGTGCACTAAGCAGTACTACTCACCACCATACCTATATTGCACCTTTTCCTACAGAATATTATTTAAAAAGAAAGATCCACACACATGGTAACGCTAGTATTTGAGGTTATTTTCTCTTTGTTAAATGAGTCGTGTTATTGAGGTTCTTTGAGGGTCTCCCAATTCCTGCCATAGCAGTTTGTATCCTATATCCTACCAAAAGATTTGCTATGTAATTACCTTACATAAACCTTCACACAGTACTCAATGACCATGACATGCTTCACAGAGATCATGTCATGCTCTGAGTATGCATGGAATGACCTCAGGGAAGAGAAAGGCTTGTTTTGGTTGCAACAATGTCCTGAAAGGGATGATGATGGGAAGAAATGAAAATACTGTCTCATGTTACTAGCATCACAGTTGCCAAACCCACATGGAGAGCACAGCTTTGGTTTTGCTTTGTGACTTCAACAGGTCCAGAATGGCTCATGTTGTAAGTGGAAATGGGGAGGAATATTAAACTGCAAGAAGAAGAAGAAGGAGGAGAAGAAAAAGAGAAGTCGTAATTATCTTTTCCTTTTTGTTTCATGCTTTCAAACCACATCCACCGTTATGATGGTAGGTACAACTGCTAAATGTCATACTGCAAATTTTAAATTGACAAATAGCACTCTTTGCTAGGAACCATATCATGGAAAATGGCAAATGGCTTGTGCTATATACCTTACTGTCAATGGCAAGTAATTCAATTGCCATGGTGATATGCATGTAGAATACCGCAGTAATTCTCTGAACAAAGGCCTTTCCCAAAGATACATTCTCATCAGTCCTTTCAAATGCTAATACTCCATTTCTCTGTAAAAGTGTATTGTATACAACAGCATATTTTTAATAAATAGACATGTTTTTGTTTAAGGCGATTTTGACGCCAGTGAAAGACACTGGATCACCTCCAGAAGAAAGAATTGTTTTAAACCTACAGAAAGCTAGGAATGGTCATTTCTGTTGCACATCTTTTCCAGCTGACATCTGGCAGAAGGATGGTTCAGCTTCAAAGATAGTTCAGGTCAACGTAACCATGTTGAGACTGTGAACATTATTTGACCACTGTCTATTTTTCTGGTGGTCACTTTCAAAGAGATTCATATTCACTGACAGACAGTTGGACCAAAATATTGTTCTTCTATTTCACAAAACTGAGACAATAATGGACTTTTTTTCTCTTTTCTAACTGGACTTGGTGAAATCTGTATCTGAATACCAAACCTTGAATCTGCTTGGCCTTTTCATTGTTTCTTTCTTTAATATTAATTCAATTTTAAACTCTTCTTTTAATGTAGAAAAAAAAAAGTCAAAATTCTGTTTATAGCCAGCTTAGTGAGAGAGATGAAGAGCACGGTACAGGATGCTGTGGCAAAGGACATAAATAACACCTGCTAGTTAAGACAATGAAAGGCAGATGAAATATGAAAGAACTCAGAAACTTTTCAGCTTCTCAGTCACTGAGAAGTTAAATAGCTATAGACAGGATCTAAGCCATTGTCAAGTATCCAAAAACACTGGACCAGTTAGAAAGTTTTGGTCATGATTTTCCTTTTTTACCTAAATCTATCACCTGATTTCTCACACGCAGGAAGAGATACACACAGATACATACTAAAAACATAATTTATAAGCATCACTTGAAAGAGGAAGTCTCCTGGCTGTTAGATGTACTCCCTAAATGGTTAGTGAAAGAATTCAAGCAAATACTTGTGCTTTGGCCCAGCTCTTTGGCCCCTAATGACCTTTTCTCATTTCAACAGACCACTTTGGTTTGTTGATACATGCCAACAAAAGAAGGACACGAGCAGTGCAGGGCTCTTTTCTGCCAGGTCCCAAGCAGAGGGAACTCTTGTAAACAGACTGAGTTACACAAGAAACTAAGAGAGTATTTCCCTTGTGCACTGTTACAGTCGACTTAGTAACCAATCAACGATACAGTCAACCCATCTCAGATCCACGCATTTCCCATTAAAAGGTCTTAAGCCTCACAGCATCGTAAGTAATGGAATCCATTACAGGCAGGCAACAATGAAATATCACTAGGGTGAAGAATCAGGAGAAAAATATCATTCTCCATCATACCAAAAGAAAATCCAAAGTTCCCACAGGATCACAAGCTAACGGTGACACAGACCTTTGCTGCCACAGAAGGCCAAAAAAACCCTGCAAAGACTTGGGGTTTGGGATTGTGGGTTTTTGTCTTTGTTTTTAATACAATGACTCATTGATTCCTTGAAGAAAGCAATGATCAATGGTTGTAAAGCAGGTATGAAACCAGTTCTCAAGGGGATGGATTCCAGCATCAGTGATGACTGCTTGTCGTCCAATCTCCCCCTCTTTGGGAAAATCATCTATCAAGCACAGGCGGCAGAATTCCCATCATATCTGATCCGTGGCAATACTGAAGAATCCATTCCACATGGATTTGAATCTGGATGTGACTGAAAGTTGTTCCTCTTGTAAGACAAACTTTGTTCTCTCAGTTCATACTGGGTATCCTCAATTTTTAGTGTCTCACCACTCCATCTAGTGTGTCAGTTCAAAATTCTGCTCCAAATCCAGGGAGATTCAAGAGTAGGCTAGAGGCTGAATATCTTCAAGACTTGCCTTGCTGTCAGTGTAGTAACCCCGGAGCTCTCATCATGCTAGATAGATGCAACATTATGCACTTTTAATGGAACGAGTCTCTCAACTTACCAAGGCTGAGCCTTTCAGGAATAAAAGAAAGCCGTGCAGGGGGCATGCACACAGAGATCAGAACATGTGCAAGCCTGTGAGGCTCAGAATAGGGTATGAAAACCTACTCTTTCTTCAGGGTTATCACTATGACAGATACAAGGACTGCACAGGTGGAATAAAGATAGGAAAAAGCAAACTTTCTGATACAAACACACACACACAAAATCCAGTGAAATAACTTCTACTCATTGCAGTGGCAAATGAGAGAAGGTTGTTTGGTAAAATACTTGTGACAATTTTATGTACTAAACATAGAAGAATAATTGGATGATGAAAGTAAGAGAGAAAAAGCAATAGTGTCAGCATCAGACAGGACAGAAAACCTGTTCTGTGTACAGCACAGGGTTTTATTTCGCTTCACTTTCCCTAGGTTTGACTGGAAATGTTCTGCGTCAAATGCTTTTCAAAGTCTAACCATGTTTTCATCAAAACAAAATGCAAGGGGTAATACTTCTTGTTATTTGTTGTTTAAAAATTGACCACTAGAAGCTTAAACATTCTCCAATCCAGCAAACAAAAGAACAAAGTAACTCAATTTGGCTATTGTGTCTCATGGGAACTGCCATCTAAGCTCCTTGACTTTCTCCTTCTCCGTGTAGTTTAGAACCCATGGCAGGACTACATTTCCCACGAGAGGCCAAGGCAAAAAATTCCTATGATGGGTCACCTCCTCTCTCTAGAAAAGAAACTTGGCTGACATAGCTGATGAGGAATCGGAGCATGCTGAGGAGAACAGAAGCATGCGATACCTGGAAGTCCTGGCAGCGCTGGCAGCTGAAGCGTTTTGGCTGCTAGTAAGAAAATTCTTACAGAAAAATTTACATTTTCAGTGAGTAAAACCACAACAAATCAACATATTTTCTGTCATTGCTGGCTTTCCCACTTTTTCCACATTTCTCTTGACCTCCTAAATCCCTAGCAATTTAGTGGTAGAATGAGGCAGCTCTGGTAGCCACGGGTTCTGTGGGTCTGGCAGAACGTCATGACTTAGATACCTCATTCACAACCCCTTGCATCCTTCCAGGGCAACTGGTTAGTACTGGAGTGGGTCAGGGACACAACCTGTTTGCAAAGAGTAACTCTGGAGGACAAACTGTTTGCAGAGCTGTTGTGGTTATTACATTCATCTCTCTCTGAGCCACAGTGGACAAGTAAGACGATGGAAGAGGCTCTGGTCCTGCTTCTGTCAAACAGCAATATTAATGATTCCACCACTGGTCATTAGCCACAACCGTATCGCTCAAAAGTTTCCAACCATTGGCAACGGAAATGCCATCTGGAAGCTCTTAAGAGTGACAACCTATCTCAATAATCTGAACAAATCCGACATGAGAGGTGAATTTGGACTCTTTCAAATGCTATCTAAAATATTTATAGTAAAAACGTTAAGTGTGATACCTTTTCAGTTCTTCTGAGTGAAAGATCAAAGAAGAGAAGTATAAATATTTAGCAGTTTTTTCCCCCAACTAGATGTTAATACTAAAGGCTACAAAAAGTATTACCAAAAATAACATCGCTGTCAAATTAAAACATATTTCATAATCGAGTAAAAAGGGAATTTATATGAGAATTTAAAACAATTCATTCTCCTAAGAAATGAAGATGGATGGGAGTGACAGCTGGTTCAGATGTATCTCCACTGAGTATTAGCAGAAATCAGGGTCTACAAAGTTAGATAGCAGACCAGTGCATGGGAAGGACTGAATGTTGTTTCAGGTACTTGTATAGATTTCATCACTGAGATTAGTGGTTTTGTCCTCCCCATGCCCAGGAGCTAGGTGCTTAAGTTCCCTTTACACTTGCTGAGAGTTGAGGTAAAGAGGAACACGGCTCTGGACTCAGATCAAGAACCTAAATGATTTTTCCAAGGTCCCACAGCAAATCGATGAGAGAGGGGGGACTTGGACAAATACAGGCACAGACCCTTTGAGTTACCCTTCTTTCAAGTTCCTCCTCCCACACACACACACTTCCAGTCATCCTTCTTTTCTGCAAATTGTACAGCAGCCCTGGAAACAAAACAGGCTATGGCAGAAAAAAGCAACTCATCCTATATACAATAGACAGGGCAGGGAAAAGCGCAGAGCCAGCATTAGGATAACCAAAGGTGCTGTTTGTTAAGTGAGAAACTAGTCCCAAATCAGGAGAAAACAGGAAGGGGAGAAGAAGATGGGAGCAGGAAGAGATGAGTTAACCTGAGACCAGAAGACAAGAGGGACTTAAAAATTAAAAGCAGAGGTTAAAAGAAATCCCTTGCCCCTTTTCTGTGTAAAACCAACACATTAAAAGCACCTGCCCCCCTGGGCAGCCTGCAGCACTAGAAGGCAACTTAAAAACATTTGTACCTGTGTGTGTGTAAATATAGGGGGTTTCTCAATGGGGCTGCTTACCATATCTGTTAAACCTGGTGAAAATTCTGCAGCCACCTGCACAATTAAGTGCTGTTTACTATCTCCTTCCAGTCCATACATTATTTTTCCTCTCAGAATTGTCAGGTTTTACAAGCCTCAATCTAGCTAACTAGATTTGTTTTGGAGATGCAGAAATTCCCCACTTTCCCTCCCCGAGGGTAGCGTGGTTCCACATAGACAGTCACAAGAAACCTGTTTTCATTGCTTTTCTGACAGTTGCTACCTTGGGAAAACAACTCAAGAGAAAGTCCTCAAAGTAACGATAACTGCTGGCCAACAGATTAAACTACTGTTAACACACAGGAAAACTGTTAAACTGGCTATTAAACATTTCTCTTGCTGGGTCCCATTTGCACAGATAATACATTTGGACCACGATGACAAAGAGCCTGTGTCTTGTAGGTGAGGCTTGCCTGGTTATTTTGAATATAAGGACAGGGAAAACAGCACAGCACCATTGAAACTAGCCATATGACGGCAACATATACCAATCAGCTGCACTGGCAAGAACTTTTACAGCTGTCAAAATGAGCATTAGTTTGGAAAACTCTAACGGCCACCTTTGGCATGTTGCCCCCTTAATATTATGGCTCCTCTTTATGAAAAGACAAATGAAAAGAAAAATGTGAACGTGGTAGGATGTATGCATAAGGAACACCTCCTACAGTAAGATAATATGAGCATCATGCAATAAAACACCATGTGGGCATGGAGACTAAAAGGTTAGGGCACAAAATGAGATGCATCATTCTGTAAGTACAATGGAATTATTGGTCTGCCACTCAAGAAAGGAAAGAAAGCCATTGAGGGACTAGGAGGATCAAAATATCATTTTTGCTAAGACTTTACTAAAAAAGGCCAATTGATCCTCTCACTAGCAGGAATTAACACCCGCAAAGAAGGGCTAAGATTTCATCTCAGAATGGGGAATATGCAGCGAGCGCTAGAGTAAATCAAATGTTCTCAGATTGTCCAAGAGATGAACTTTGCCCTAAGATACTTTAGGAATGAGCAGAATAAATCTCAGAGCTGTTATCAGTTGTCTTTGAGAGTTCATGGAGGACAAGTAAGGTACCAAATGTTTGGAAAAGGTCAAACAGAGTGCTTGTTTTTGAAAATGGAAAAAAAAGCCAGGAAGCCATGGGAGCCATAGACCATGTGCTTTTACTTTAAATTCCCAGAAAGTCTGGTGCAGACAACCAAACCACTTGTAAGCACACAATGGAAATAAAAAAGACAAAAAATAGAAAACACGGATGTATTGAGTAAATCTAATCAAAACAACCTAATTTCCCTCTATAAAGGCATAACAGGCTAATAAATCAATAACCAATAAATGAAAAAATAAGTTGCAGAAAGTAGCAAACACCGTGGGGGCAGGTGCGTGTGTAGAGGTCTGTATGTGCATATGGCACATATGTTCACAGTCAGCTAAACTAGGTAAGAAAAAATGGTCTAAGATCAATATGCCACAAAACATGGATCCATTCGCAGTTGCAAGCAGTTTCAGACAAAGTTGAAAAATCTTAGGAAAAATTTTTAGAAGACAAAAGTGAAAAAAAGAACAATACTAAATCCAGTTCATAACATTAGGTAGTACAAAAACCTGTCTTCCTAAATGTTTCACCTTGGAGGTAGTTGCATGAAGGTAGATGAGAAAATGGGTGATCCCTACGATTACTACTAGAAGGTGATATTCCAAGTGGCTGGAGTAGCTGCCAATAATTTGTTGTTTCTGGAAGCAGTTATCCACAGTTCACAGCCAAATCTGAAGGATTGTTCTTGTAGGATTCTTCATCCTGGCTCCTGGATGACGGAATCTTTTCATTAATGGAATAGGTGATGCAGCAGAAGTGCTTGTTAAGTGGCAAATTACACTAAACTGGGTAAACCAGTAAGCATAACCGAGGACGAGATTAGAATAATCTAGACAAACTGGGAAAACTGAAGGATACAATTCAACCAGAACAAGTGTAAGCTTCTGTATTTAGCCAAGAACAACCAGCTGCATGCACAGAGGATGGGGAACAACTGGGCATACCACAGTGCTGCACAAAGCATCTAAAGGCCACACAGAATCACAAGCTGAAGGTGAACCTGTGATGTTGTTGTGCTGCTTTAAGCTAAGCAAGGATCACCCTGCGATGAACTGCTGGAATGCAGCCAGAGTGACATCCTTCTGCCCAACTCAACATTGCTACTGGCTCAGCTGAAGTACCCTCTCCACACTTCGAGAAAGACGTGAGGTAATTGGACGCAGATTGCTCAGGAGCAATGAGAACAAGCAGATGTCTAGGTAACACAAATTATAAGGAAAGACTGAGAGAACACAGGTTGCTCAACCTAAAGAAGAGAGAGCATGACAACACCCTTCAAATACATTAAATGCTGCTGCTCATAGTTAGGTAATAATCTGTTCATCAACATTCACAAGCAGCAGGAGATGAAAGTAATGAGCTCATATTGCAGAAATGTTCAGCTTGAAAATTCACTTGGAAAGGCGGTGGGGCCTCCATTGCTGGAAATCTTTAAGGCCTGGTTATACAAGTGTCTGTCAGGAATGCTATAAGTAGAGCTGATCCTGTTTTGGAGTAGGAGGATGAACTAGGTGGCAGTACTCTTCAACTCTTTAGCATAAAATAATGTAACGGTCTTTAAAATGCAGAAAGTTACTTGAGTAGCAAAGACAGCTCCTCGTAGCTCCAACTGAATACACATCGTGCATTTGTTTATCCCATTGCATTAAAAGGAGATGGGAAAAAAGGCCCAGTTCAGGACGCCACAGAGGTAGGAAATACAAACCATCGCTGCTATACCTGGCAAAAGAGCTCTGTGTTACCAACACTAGATTCCCAGGAAATAAAGCTAGCAGGGAAAAACTTTTGAAGGGGAAAAGCAGAGACCAACAGACTGAGAGGGGAAAGGAATCCCTTGAAAATGTAACCTCTTTAGGCCAGCAACCCTTTCATTAGCCTCATAGGCCAATGTTGAAATACAGCATAGGAAAGCAAAGTACTGCTGAGTTACCTTTCACTGCCTAAAGCCAATAAAAAACCAAACACCGCCTCCTACCCGCCCCCAAAAAGTCCACTCTGTTAAGGCAGTATCCCAAAGGGAGAATGTCACTCAGCTGCCTGTCCCCTTTGCTTCAGGGCTGAGATGCCTTAGGAAAGCTCTAAGGAACAGCCACAGAAGATGCTGCATATCCTTGATAGACTGAACTGCATCTTCCTCTTTTACACTTCCCTGAGTTTATATCAAGAGGTTAACCCTTTGCTTCCAGCTTTCCAAGTTCACATTCAACCCCAGGCAATCTTAAAATAAGGATGAAGTCTTTCTTCTAACAAAACAATGTTGTAAACAAGCCTGTTGGAAATCTGTACTCCAAGGCAATTTGGGGAAGTCCAGGGACTAGGAGACATCTGAGATGCCAGTCCTTGAATGAAGGCTGGTTGGCCCTGAGGAGGACAACAGCTCTGGGGACTATGGCCTTTTGACATAGAAGCTGATTAACTTTATGCCCTGCTGCAGGTAGAGAGACTGAAAAATATAGAGGAAATTACATGTCCAAGGATATACTGCAGATCAGCTAGTCTCATAATAGAAATACATAGAAGTGTAATAGAAATCTCATCTTATGGAGCCTCAACATAATGCTCTGAATAACCAGCCATGTTTCCCTTGTGTTTGTACATGTTATCCTGGCCTCCCCATTTTCACTCACTTGTGTCCACTTATTGTACCTCTTCCTTATGTATACAATAGCTGTGAGGAAGGAGTTGCTTTTCAGTTTATCTATGTGCACTGCCTTTTGCAGCAGAGAATGAGAGGCTGCGACTCTGCTACAAGGAAAAATAACCCCTTGTACTTGTATAAGAATATGTGTATATAAGTGTATATATACATTCATAGCTATTGCTGCAAAGGCTAGTTTTTTATTAACTTGCAAGTTTGCTTGGACTGATAAGACCACCAGTTTTGGGGAAACCTTGATGTTTACTAAATCTTTTTCAGGGATTAAATATTGATGTCATAAAAGTTCCATCGCATATGTGTTCTTTTGTTCTTACATGAAATATGAAGTTGCTAAGGAACAAATAAACTATTTATGACTTATGCCTGTACAGTAACAAAGAATGGCTTAATGGGGGCACGTACTACTTTAAAATACTGCAGCCTGTTGTTCCCTGAACTGGAGACTCTCTTAAACAGGTTTAAGATGTACACTCTCTCCCCCAAAGAAAGATCAAATTCTTGACACAATTGTCTAAGTCATAGCAGAAAGACTCATACATGTCACAGGCTCCTGCACCACAGTCCCACACATCTGCCTTACTTGTAGGTAACTCAGAGTAAGTTGCATACAGCTGTACCCAGACAGCAACTATTAATCTGGATAGCTAACTGAAATGAACTCAAGTTATTTTTACATTACTGACTTTGGAATTATAGAAGAGGAGACTGGTATTTATTATACATAAGATGCAGCAGTTTGGTTGCATGACCTTAAACACCACCATTTCTGCTAGTAAATCTTCTTCATTTGAACTACAGTAACAAACAAGGAAGAAGATGTGCCTTCTGAGATTACACCTCAACAGTCACCTCGCCAAGTGTCACCGGGAGCTCACACCATTAAGATCAGCAGGGTTTGTTCTCTACTCTGCCTAGTTCTTGTCACACCTAACCAGGATGGCTGGTGTTCTAACATTGTGTTTTGAAACATACACAATACCACAGAATATGAAAATTATTAGGCACCCATTGCTGAGAGGGTTGCAATGCTACTCATTCTCCCTTCGGAATCATCTGCATTCACCGCGTCTCTCCACTGCACCCACATGCACAAACTCCTCTCCCCAGCCGGTGACACCACCTCTCTGCAGTGACGGCTGAACAAACAAGTTCTGGCTGTGTGGATTCAGTGAGGGAATATACCTCCTTAAAATGGAAGAGATGACACAGGAAACACTGTAGCCCTTAAAGAGGAAGAAGAGGGAGACTACAATATCCCTGTGACATTTTGCACTGTAGTCTCTACCAAAAGGTGAAGACACAGACACACAGTTTGGACAACCCAGTAAGATCAGATCACTGAGTAGGATGAAGCAGATAAAGGGAGAGAGACATCTGCAGATCTCACTCCTGAAACCCATATACTTTTAATCCACAGTATTTAATCAGTATCATGATACTTGATGCTATTGTGATTTTACTTTAGCATCCATATGAGGAAAGGTTAAAACAATCCCACTCCTCACCATAGAAGCTGCAGCATCAGTCCAAAGCATGGGTTGCATGGGACTTGGACAGTTATAGGGCAGCCAAAACATTTATAAGCACTTTTAAGCTGGATCAGAGCTTTCTTATATTGCTAGCACATCTGCACTGGTAGGGACAGGCTTAGTCTCTTGTGTCTCAACAGACCTCAGTTCTGATTCTGTATATCCCACAATACACCACAGAAACTCCACAGGAAAGCAATGAAAGAATCTGGATCAGGCTCAGCATTCACCTACAAAGCCCAGGCTTAGATCCATACCATGTTGAATTGATCTTTGAGTCTTTTTTTTTTTCCCCTTTTTTTTTTTTTAATGTTGAGTCTGTATCTATTTTCTCTTCCCCAAATACTGGGTGAGCTTTTCAGTAGCACATGGGCAAGTCAATAAAACTGAGCAGCAGTGCTGTTTGCACAAATCCTTCTCCAATGCTGTCTCCAGGTGCTTCTCCCTGCTTTTCAGATTTGCCCTACTGTGCTAAACCAGCACATTTGCCTGAGTGGCTGCATGTGTGATGAACCACACTAGCGTGCTGATCTGGTTGAAAAATGACCAGGCAGAAAAAGAAAAAAAGACTTAGATTCCCAGTCTGGTTCACTGAATGGCCACAGCAGTCACTGTGCCAGCACGGTGCGGTGGTGAGAACAGCTCAAACCAAGACTTACACTTCCAGGAGAAATGCATGTGGAAACAGGGGCTAAAATCACAAGCTGGTAATTCACTGAATCCATATATAAGCACTGAAGCACATCCTTCTTCTTTCTTTTTTTTTTTTTGCCTAAGTTCATGTAAAAATGTGTTATACGTTATGTTGAAAATAAGACTCAGATATAAGGGAGAGGAAAAAAACCCATCTGGCTGTCCCCAAATGCTGCTAAGTCCAACCTCCTGACCTGTTCCCACTGAAGGCAATGGGATGACATCTCTTTCTGCCAGCTGAGGAATCAGCTGACATTTTACAAAACAAGAGGGACAGGTCCCTGGGTGGCAATGTTTTTAAAACTGATCAGCAGAAGCAGCCAGTCGGATTCTGTTCTTAAAAATGATGATACACCAGTTTAGTTAGGAAATGAATGAATGTGTTCAGGACAGCATGAGAAGAGGTAAGCGAAAACAGCTATGACAGCTGAACTTTGCAACAGTGCAAACTCTTTTGCCACCAGTTAAGCCTGAGGTCAGTGGTCTGAGCAGACCTTATGTGTGTGTAGGGTGGTGTGTAGGGTCCTTCACAGGGCCTCTGCTCTAGCACAGATTTTGTTCTATGCAAGCGAAGTTCTCCCTTCTGGCAAACGTAATACAGACCCTGGGAAGACAGACCTGCGCTTGTAAGCTTGTTTTTTCACTATTTCATCAAATATAGCAGCAATGCTTAAGAGATTACTGCCATTAAAGATGAACCTGTTCAAGATCATTGCCTTTAACTACTCCTCTGTACTGTGGGACATCAGCCCAAGCCAACTGTTTGGCATTCAGATATTAAGAAGCAGGGCTGGATAGAATTAGGGCGTGGGGATCAAGAGAAAGAAACACTAATGGTGAAACACTCCTTTGCTGATAGAAGGCACTGTTGCCTTCAATCAATAGTTACACACAGGATGTGAGATAATCTAAGTAGGACTGTTATGAAACTTAACTATGAGATACTTCGAGTAACGATCTATAAAACTGCTAACGGGATTCAGTAAGTTGTTGAGTCATTACCATATAAGACTGAGTTGCTCTGAATGACATACGAAATCCATATGGCTAGAGACATCGAGTGGTTTGCTTTTGGTTAGAGAAGATGGAAATGAGCATACCCCTATGTGGATTTTCGAGAATAAAAAAATAATAATAGAAAAAAATTAGCTGCGATTATATACCATCCACACTAATACTATTTTGTCACCTTTTAATTAAAGATGTCCTGTGATTGAGAATTAGCAGGCATGAAATTCGCATGGATTTTTAATGTTTTGGGAAAAAAATACAGTACGTTCTCTGCACCGATGTATCTGTTATGACATCAACTCAAAGTAATATGAGGACTGGGGAGAAGGATGCTGGGTACTACATATAAATCACTGATCTTTCACCTCTTAGAATATTTTCACATTCAAACTGAGATGCTAAATGAGCTGTGCGCTTAACACAAAAAAGAGAATAACTTATGAAACCACCACTATGGATATAATTCATTCTGGAGTAACTACTCAAGTGAAGACCCAGGGCTGAGCTAGTCAGACAACCCTATTATCTTTCACCTGAAGAAAGTGTGATTAGTGGAGGAAATGTCACATTTACACTTAAAAATTGTTTCAAAGACAACTTGTATCTTTTGGCACAACCTAGCTATTTTAAAAATATTGTGTGAGAGAGAGGCAGAGACAGTAAAGAGCACTTCTTTTTATGATTTCTCACCCTCGTATTAAGCCACTGAGTTTAGCTTGAATATTCAGTATCTCACCAGCTGGCACTTCCCAGGCAGCGGTGCCGAATTCCTCTCCGCTGATCCTCGGGGATGCAGTGCTGTGGCTCTTGGAGATGAAGGCTCCACGCACAGTGTCTGTGCAGTGCCTACCGCCCCGCGTAGCATCAGCCTGCGGTGCAGCACAGAGCGGCAGGACACGGAGCAAGGGGAAACTGCATCTTCTTCGCTCCCTCTGCTGTGAAGGGGGAGAGGGGGTCTCTGCAGCTACCCTATAGCATGTGGGAATGGGACAAAGGCAGTCAAACTAGATGAGGGAGGAATGTTTACTAACAAATAAGCTTCTCCTGTGATTTTCCTCAAAGGTGACTGATAGCATTGCATATAAAATGAGCGTCTCTTCTGAAGATGTCCTTGCACACTCACCACAAGAAGAATCAGAGCATTACTCCCAGCTGCAGCGCTATCTCGAGCACTTGAGCAGTGCAACTTTCATGACCATTACACATGGTCACTCTACTGCCCTTATGGGTTTTGTGGTTGGGTTTTGTTGTTTGGTTTTTTTTCTGGTGGTGTTTTTTTTTTCCCCTTAAACAGCAACTAATCTTAGCCTTCTTTTTCTGGCTTTTCACTATTTTTTTCCCTTCTACTTTCTTTTTGGCTTGGCTTTTACTGGCATTGAGCTGTGAATTCTGCACATGGAGCCGACTGAAGTTACTTGGGAAACACAAAGGGAAGGAGCTGTAAAAACTACCCAAAACTACTTTCAGCATAGAGGTACCAACTTCATGGTCACCCTCCCTTGTAAATCCCTGGAAACACCACACAAACCATAGAAGCATAGGACAGGCTTGGAGAAGATTCATAATTCCATCTCTCTGCTGTGTTTGTACTTGGCACCTCTCTTTCAGCTTCATATCAATAGCACCTTTGACATGCCTTTTCTTTACTTTCCAACCCTTTTAAAGACCCTTGATAAAGGGCATGTTTTTTCCTCCATTATATATCTCAAACAGAATATCACAAAAGATCAACTTCATCTAGATGAACTTGATCCCTCCATACTGAAATTCTGATGGCAAATGATCATCAGAGCCAAATTTGGCTTATGGCACAAACCCCACACCCTGCATCACGGGGACACAGACAACCCAGCTGAAGTGTTGTGGGGCTTGCAAAGGTTACCACTAGAAGTACGAATGGATCAGGATGAAATCGTAGAGCTTTGTTTTAATCAGGAAATGAACCAAACCTATGCCTTGCTGAAAATTTACCCCTCTAGTGTTATAAACATACACACACCTAAACATACACACAGTAACCATGATGTTCACTAGCTTTGCCCTTTCTATTCAGGACAAGCACACCTGCCTTCTCTCTGCTTTCTCCAATGTGCAGAAACTACGCATGCTTGGTTTTAAGAGGTAGAAAGCAGCACTGAAAGCAGGCTGAAGGAAGGAAAGCATGGACAGAACTAACTAGCTGGTCTTTTGCATGAAACCAAGAAGAGTAACTCAAGAATTACAGACAATGCCAAAATGAATTTTAAGTGTACTCACATACTGTGATGCTTGAGCTACACAGAATTACTGAGTTACCATTCATGAGCTGAAAACGCTAAAAGCAACCATGTCCATGTTTCTATCCATATCAGCACATAATAAAATACATTAGCTCAAACTGCTCCAGTAAAAAATATTTAAGAATGTGAAAACTTCCAGCCTATGCAGATGGGCAGAGAGGTGGCAATTCATTCAGCTACAAAAATGGGATCAATTCCAATTACAAGTTCATACCTTATTTATAGCAGCCTGGCCTGCCTAAACTAAAGTGTTCATCTCTGACAAACATCAGACATCTCTGACCATGGCAGGATACAAGACAGGGAAGCAGGGCTGAGCAGGACAGTGAGTGACATGGACTTCCTGAATGTCATTCAATGAATTATTTAACCACTTTGCATGTGAAGAGAAATGCAGGCCCCTCACTTAGCCTTCCCAAGAAGCTCAATTTAGTAGAAGCTCTGGTCCAAATAAAAGCCTCTGAAATCCTTGAAGAATGAAATATAAGCATTTGACATACCTGGATTTCGTGTGTGGGACCACGTCTGTGAACACCTGTAGTCCTGCTGCAGGACTGCTCAACTCTTAAGTGAGACAACGTGGCTTCTCAGAGGTAATCTGGCAGTATGGAGTGGCAACACATACTAAGACAAAACTCCTACTATGAACCTTGGAAAATAAGGAGGGTAAAACTTTGTGCATAAATGCTTTACAACATATTTACTGAAGTAATGTATTATCTGTTTAAATTCCCTCTTCATCAGATATTTCAATACAGAATAAAGCAGTCTATTATGAAACATCTGAGCAGACTAAATAGGTGGTTTATTAGACTTGAGCACAATGACTAGCAGATGATCTGTCACCTTTAAGCTTAATGGGTAAAAAAAAAGTCTGTTTCCCCTCATCCATCATGGTGAGGAGAGTAGCAAACACAAATAGATTAGCCTAAACTGCAATCTTTGATGTGGCAATGGCTGCAAAGGTTATCTGCAAAACTGAAAGGCAGTAAACAACTATTTTTGCATGAAAGGGTCAGTCTCCAAGAGAAAGTAAAGGGCATCCGTGTGACTTCCTTGCTAGACATCCTCCAAAGCCAAGCATTATTCTCTTCCCACAGCAAATACCACAGCTTCTTCCTCTGGAAAGAGCAGGCAGCAAGGTCTTCAACCAGCCCTCGCCCTGCTCGCTCCTGCAGCAGCACCAGCCCTGCTTTGTGGCCGCGCAGCCGGTTGTGCAGAGAAACGATACCCACGCAGCTGAAGAACAACTCTCCCCCTCTGCTTTTGTTTTGGAGGCCAGGTTTTCAGCCAGATCAGTCCTCTGATTTAGTTCACTGATTTGGATGCCATAACACAGGGGATGGCACGAGTGCAGGAGTGAAGACCCCAGGAACGCGTAATCAAAATACAAGTTTTTGCCACAGCCTAAGATCACAGTTCCAGGACCAAACCTGCCAGCTCAGTTCCTGCCTGCTTTGGGTTCGCATAAGCAATTGCTAATGCAAGCTACGATATCTTCAGTGGGTACCACCTGGGACCAACACTTGAGAGTCTTAACCTGGCCTTTCTTAAGTGTGACTGAAAACACCCTTCATATCCCTCTAACCTCAGCGTGAGTTAGTGCAATGTAAATGATGCTGTTTGCTTGTAACCCATACGTGAATCGAGAGAACACTGAAGTGGGTTCACCTTGCAACACATTCATTTTATAAGCAAATTTTTTTTTTCCTCATAGTTGCAGAGATTCATGGGAGAGCAAGTAGAGGCTTGTGGGATTTGAGATATTTGTCTGGTTGGAGGCATAAGAGAATCTGATTCATTTGTGTTTCCTTTCAGAAACGCGACAGTCATCAAACAATCACAAAATAGAGCCATGATTAAACAACTGATCGCAGGCGAGCGTGAGGATGTCTACACACAGTAAACCTGCCCTGCTTCCCCGGAAAGTTTGCAGCCCGTGCTAGGTTCTGTACTGCTGTGTTAGACTGCTCCCTGGCCTCAAACTAGCTCATGCACAGGCTTTCTAAAAGCAAGGCAAGCCTTTTATCTATATCTTCCATTTGCATTTACATTTTTAAAGAGACAACTGTGATTTTCCAAATAATTTACTAAAAGAGCACAAAGAACCCATATAAACATTGGAAGTGGATTTGAGGGAAACAATTATGTAACTTGGTTTAACTTTCATACTGGTAGATCTTTATACTGAAAAGCAAAATAAGGGTAATTGGGAAGGTGGAAAAACAGTTCTAACTGATGTGTGTTATTTAGTACATATATTCTATAGTACAACTATATATTACTATATTTAACAGAACAGCACTCAAGTAGAGTTCAGAAAGAAAAAAAAACCTAAGTACTCCCAACACTTTTGTGTTAGTTGAAAATTGCCAATAATTTTTGTTGCAAAAACATTTTCCTTGCACTTTCAATGTTCCTCTGAGACAAGAGCAAAAATACTTTAACTGTGAAAATGATCCATTTTACAGGCGTCAAACTATTTTTAAACCCTACTCTTCAGTCTGCTCCTCTCTGCCTAGATTATCAGTAATTTATTTGTGAAATTCTCCAAGGAAAAGCATTGGGAAAGGAAAGGTAGGTGGGAAGCAAAAAAAGCCCTACACATACATATACATACATACATACATATATATATATATTCCCTAGAGGGGAAGTTACTAGGTGCCAAATTCTGACACCTGACACAAAACAAGTATCTCCTTACTATTAGTATGGTTCTGTTGAAGTCAATGAGATGCCCAGTACTACCATGAAAAGCAGAACCAAAATCTAATGCTGAACATTCAGAATGCTGAACATTCAGAATATGGAGGGAGCAGCAAACCTATCAAAGTGTCCCATCCATCTATCCCATGACATAAATCACTGTAAGGTCACAGAGGAAAATCAGACAAGGTGTAAGTAGGAGGGCATGGTCACTGACTCCACTTGAGAGGAAAAGGAGTAACACTACAAAATTTGAACATGGAAGTAGATAAACTGATATCGGAGATGTAGGATGGCATGAAAGAGATTGCTTGAAGCAGCCCCTGAAGTTGCTAACCCGAACGCACTTAAGTCTTAATTTGGGAGTAAATCCAAGAAGGATATGCTTGGAGTCCTGGACTGGGGTCCTCCCCTATATAACAGAGCAACACCAGGTGTTATTGCAAGCCTGCCTTTCCTGTCAGTGGAGGAATGACTGACAGATTTTAAAAGCTGCAAGCCTACCAGGCTCCGCTCCTTCCGTGAACCTCTCTTTCCTTCTGGTGTACTGAGGGAGCGGGCAGCCGTACAGCCTCCCTCCTGCTCCTTTACAGCGGGAATGTGCTGCAGGCAGTAACCTTTGTGATAAGGAATTAAACATGTACTCCTTCAAAAGGCACACAACTACTACAGGATCAATAGTTTAAAGACAACTAATAAATCTTCTTTAATTTTTTTTTTTAGTGGGAGACTTCTGCAGCTATGACACTCTATCCAGGTGCAAAACAAGAAACTGCACTTCTGAACACCTGAAAAACTCCAGGTGCACCTGGAGCACACTTGCCAAATGTGGGTGTTGCAGGACTTGTTAAGAATTCCTGCCTGCATAAAGTGTTTCCCAAAACCCAAAGGAAAATATTCTTTCAGTGCAATACAAGTTCAAGTTCATGTTTAAAGCAGGAATTGCTGATCCCAATTCAATGACACAGCAGATTTTCCTTACACGGAGCACAGAAGAAAGAAATGCTTGTCAGATACGTCTCCGGAAAATTCGCTTATGGGAACATGTCTGTGTGCACATAGGGGAAGGGCATATTTTTGGGCAAAGGGTGTCCCCGGAAGGTTTTGTACAACTGTTTTGATGAATGGCGCAGGAGATTTTCAGCATTGGTTTTCCATAAGAGAAGGTTGTACAAAGCACTGCAAAGCTTGCCTTTGCGCAAAGGCTGCTACCTCTACTGGAAAAAGACAAGCACTGAATGCACATTTTAATGTTACACAAGATACAGTTTAGACTACGGCAGCAAGAAAGGCAGAGACACAGACATTTCAGAGCCCATGCTCTCCTTTACAAAGGCACAAACCAAATCAAAAAACTGAAGAGCCACCCCTGCCAAGTTCTCCTGCAATGTGAATTGGAGATCTTCTGTCGGTGCCTAACAGAACACGGCATGAAAACACAAAATCAAGGCAAATAGACCTGTTGAGACAAGCCGGGGAGAAGAAAAGTGCTCACATGGCAACTTAGCCAGCTCTCCAACCCCAAAGACAGACTTAAACTATCTTCCTTTCACCCATGAAACTGTCAAAATCCCAGTCCATGGTTTAAGGTCTGGCCTTTGGGGAATGCCAAGTCCAGAGCCTTCCACCCACACGATGTCTTGAGGAGTTCGGTCTCAAAACATGAGTAAAAGCAACTTTCAGTCGTGCCTTCTTCACATGAAATTCACCCAGGCAAATAGTCACCACCCTCCCATCCACCACAGGCAGTGGGTTACAGTGCTGGCAGCAAGTGCCATTTCACATTTTTCCGCTTCCCTCCTGCAACTAGCTCTTTGACAGGCTGCTGTTTTACAATATTCTTTTTGTGGAGACCGTATCTTTTTCTCTTAGAAGATCACCAGGAAGACTTTTCCACAGTTTGTTGTGAGGACAGAGGATAGAGGGGAAATGGACAGTTAATGTGAGAATATCACCTGCTCCTTGGATGGGCTTAGTGCACATCAGGATATAAAGTTTAGGCACAAACTTGTGGTGGTTGCTTCCCACTCTTCAGCTCATCCACTTAAGCCTGCAGACATAAGAACATATTGACATGGACATCCAACACTCGCACGCTTTCCTCTCTGCCTGCCATCTATCCCAAAGCTGTTCTATTGGCTCTACTTAGCCATGCAAGGAAGCACATGGGCTATGAAATCGACTTTCACTGCTGGTTTGGATTCTTCTGCTAATTCGTATGTTTTTTAATTCCATGCCCTTTAGGTCTATAATAAATATCACCCCTGATAAGTCAGAGCAAGAATTAAGCTAATATTGAAAGAATCTGTCGGACTACTTATTTATTGTTTTAATTTTATGACTGTCTTGATTTAAATCCTACCAGACATTGGCTAGGTCTAAACAGAAATCACTAAATCACCCAACATACTAATTCAATGGAAAAGCATAAAAAGTAGTATATTATTCATGTTACAAATGAAGTTGTTAAATGATTCATTACTCTTCAGTTTTGAAATGCTTTTTGTTAAGTAATGAAAAAAACCTAAAAAACCCTATCCAATAACACAATATATATTTTTCAGGACATATGCTATGTCATATGTTGGACTTACGCTCTGCACAATGGAAGCATTCGTTTATTAGCACTTAGATAAAGCTTATCTAACATTTTCCATCCTGCAATGTCTTTATTAAACACTTAGCTGAAGAAATATAATTGTATTCATATTCAGGAAGAATTTACTTTGTGTGAGTGTGGGATTTACTTTCATTGTGGACACTCTGCATAAGAATCTGATCTGCAACTTGCAATCATCTTTATCTCCCTCTAGGTTCACTAAGAGCTGAATGCATGTATCAGCTCACAGGATCAGACCCAGAGCTAGACTTGGAAAATTGTGAAGAATTTTCATTTTGTTATGATTTAATGCAGTAGAGCCCCAATATTTTCATTTGTAAAACAAAAACACCACTCACCTAGGGGAAAATTTTCTTTGCAAAGATGCAATTGTGCCAATTCAAGTGGATTTATTGAATTCAATTACAGATGATACTTCTGATTAGCCAGTTTGCCATCCTATGAGCCCAACAAGGAGCAAAGGGCTAAGGAAGGAAAACAGATAAGGCTGCAGGTTACATTTTAAATGCTCAGCTGCTATAGCTATTGATATTAAGAATGGCCTTTTGCTGAGGTCAGCACTTATGAAAACTCTGTAGTCACACTTGTACATTAGTCAAAGCTGAACTGCATTGGTAACCTTTAATCTCTGAGGGAAGAGTCTTTTCCTTTCAACACTTTCATGACACTGAAAAAACACCATGTTAATACACATAAGAAAGAAAGAAAAAGACAGACAGACAGACCCTTCAAAAAGCCAGAGCTTTTTTCACAAGCCTCTTTTTGCTACCTAAGACAGAAACACTGGCCAATCCCTTTTGCAGCTGCACCAAGGGGAACCCCTCAATAGGAGACTTAATTTTCATCTTTAAAGAAAAAAAAAAGAGGAAAAAGGCACCTAGAAACTTTATCTTTGTAATCAAATGAGGAAAAGTATTCTCTGATCTATTAATACCGCGATGCTCCTAGAGAGAGGCTAAAAAGCTATTGAAGATGTTTCAAAACATCTCTTTCACTGTTGCACTGGGGATCATGTGCTCCAACTTCACAAGCAGTCCGTTTAGGGAAAAAAGGAAAGCTCATCCCATCATGTCCTTGATGGCGTGCTGTTCTCAGAAGGAAGGGACAGCACAGGATTCCAGTCTAAAAATACAGATGCAGATTTTCTTCTTTACAGATAATACCGGAACACAGCTTTCAAAACCAGACTTAATTGCGGGAGAATCCTTTCACTGGGAAGCACCCTGCAGTGAAGCTACTTTTTAGGACTCCAGGACAGAACATGACAGGGGTTAAAAGGCACAGGTAATCTCTACTGTACTAACGGCCTTCACAGAGGCCAGTGGTGGTAGGAGCAACAGCATTACTCAGTGCGGCTGTCCCTATCGGCCTCACCAACCCCACAGCCATGCCAGAGGAGAGGAGGCAAGACTGAAGAGGAGACAGCTGCAGCAGTAAGGCTGGGAACTCCCAATTAAAAACACTCTTGAGGTTGCTTTAGTTTACGCTAGCTCCCTTCCTCAGCCTGAACAACCCCAGCTGCTCACCTGTCGTGTGCTCGAGACCCCTGACCATCTTGGTGGCCCTTTGCGGGACTTGGTTTGTCAATGTCTTTCTTGCACTGTCAAAAATCAAAGTATTTGATTGAGCCTATCTTCCTGTGACAAGGTATTTTAGGCCGGGAAAAAAAAACAATTCTGCTTTTCATTTCCATACAGCAGATGCTTCTGTATTCGAAAACCCTATCTGGCCTTTATGAGGGATTCCATTCTTTCCTGCTGCAGTAGGGTGTCTTTAGGCTCTGACTCTAAATTCAGAATAATGTGGGAGCTGTGCTAAGTCTCCTTCAATTTGTATCCTCGCATTGTCCGCTATTTTCACACCACATTAATCTTTGGTTCCATATCACCTTAACTATGCAACAAAATGCCAGCGCTGTAATTTGCTATTTCTGCAACTGCTATTCATCCAATAGCTTTTAATTCAGTATAAAAAATAGCTTCTTCCTGAAGAACCTCAACCTAGCTACTGTTTCTGGTAATTTTATTGACTACTGTGAAGTTACCCAAAAATAAATCTAGCTCTCCGAGTTAAATTTCAAACAAGAATTGTGTCTTTCCTTGATCCGGAGGTAGTCATCTGCAAATGAGATAAAAATTAGTGTTCTGCTAACCCACAGAAAAAAATCTCAAATAGCAAGAGGTGAAATACGGGGACTGAGACTTAAACAACTTACAGTAACAGAAGGATTAGTGCTATAAGATGGATCAAGAGCCCTCTGGTCCTTTCAAGCATCCAGTACCGATTCATTGAGAAAGTAGTCCCATGCCCAATACAGAACATTTCTCTGATAACAAGGCAGTGGAGGAAGACCTTTCTCATCCATTAATGACCGGATTTATCTACCAAAGCAGAAAGATTTCATTCATCTGTTAGTCTAACCTTTTTACAAACCCACTGGAGCTCTTTTGCTGAAAAGATTCGTGTGTCAGTGATAATTTATGCACTTTTGTCATAAAAGATTTCCTTTTAACTGTTTTGAATGTGGTGCCTTCTAATTGCATCGGATGTTCTTGTTATACCCGCAAATCAGTAAGTACAAGCATGCAGCCAGCCTTCTCTGCACTATTCACTATTTTGACATTCCTCTATCATGTCACCTGTTATCTGTGACTCCTCAACCTAAGCAGTTCTAATACATTTCATTCATCACATCTCAGATAACTTCCGCTGCCTTGATATTTTTTTCCTGACATTTGTCAAGATGCAAGGACCAGCTATGAACACACCTTCTCATAAGGGGGACAGGCCCACAATTTCTATAATAGCATCATAATATTTACAGCTGCACACAACCATGTCTCACTTCATTTCCTTTAATGAGAAGAAGGAACGGAAATTAAATCAAAGTGCAGGATACATGACTTCATCTTCAGCTGAGAAATAGCTCTCCTTAAGGACTACCAGTATATTGAAAAGACTACTCCCTCCTACATCAGCAGATCTACCTACACAAACAAGCACTTGCAGTGTTATGTGTCATCCTTCTTTATGTCAAGGCCATAAATTACAGCAATCCTACTTCCTAGACCATCAACAACAATTTGTTCCCAAAGTTAGTCTGTATATTTAAAACGCATCAACACCTGTAAGAAATACAAAATATTCCCTTCTGATAGGCATTTATCCCTCTTTAGCCATGTTCCTCAATAGATTTTATTGTTGTCATTGCTCTTCTTCCCCGCAATGAGTTTAGCTCATTCTAAAATAAGGCTTAAGGGCTTATAGGTTGCACAGGAGCTGAATTTCACAAGGGATTATATATTTTCGTTATCAGCACGGTCACTTTATTCAGTCTGAGATTCCTTCAAAAATCCTGGCAACTTGCTGCAATTTACAGGCTCATATTGCTCCAACCTCCTTCCTTCTCAAACACGTTTAAGCTTTATTACCCTTCCCAGAGCTCCTGTTCTCGGGTATCTTTCTGATAGATGGCACATCCACACTACAGACAGCAGAGCAGTGCAGAGGTGTCTGAGCTAGCGTTATTAGACCTAGTTTTGGAGCAAAAGCAATCCAGCTGCAACAGCGCGGTGCCTAGTGCAAGACAATTTACCCTACTTCTTCATAAGTAGATCAGCCTACACATACCACAGTCTTTGGTGGCTAGGCTATTTCCAGAACAAGGCGACTCATTTAAACCTGGCTGAGGTACCCAAGGGACTCAGAAGCTGATTGAATTGGACCTCCCACGAGCAAACCAGTTAGCTATTCTGAAATATCCACGGCATCCTTAACGTCTCCCTGCTTTGATGCCTTGCAAAATTTCAGCGGCTTTTTGTATTTTCATCGGTCTTACTAACACTGCATGTACGTAGTCACTCATTTGTTAAAGCCCCTGTCATGCTCTCCCTGCTGTCAGTAGACGTTACAGGTGAAATGTCAATCCTGTTGAAGTCAATGGCAAACTGCTGCTGAATTCTCTGGGGCCCACATTTCATCCCATAAGGTCAGGAAATCGTTCAGACTTGTGATGGTACCGGTTCTCACAGCTCTCCCCCCAGACACTAATGGGGGATATGAAGACACGGGTATGAAGCAGGTTTGAAAATCAAGGCATCCAAGACACCTCCAAACCCTTGCAAGAGGTTGATACCAGAGGTGAAATCAGAAACAGTCAGTGATGCTCCTGCAGCCCAGTGCTCTCAGCTGCCTTGGAGGAACAAACCAGCTCTGCAGACTCTCGCCCAGCACCCTCAGAGTCTGTAACCAGCAAGAGAGTCATGGGGAGGGCTGATGCTCATTAATGCAGAGGCTATGATTTCCACTGGCCCCGTGGAAATTTTAGCCAGGAAATTTTTATTGCTATTTGTAGTAGTTGACATGGCTCAGCTTCTTCTGTAAGAGCAAGCCAGACGGTGCTTTTGAAGACAGCACATGCTGACTCTTCTTAGGTGCCCTTTTCAAGAAAATTTTAAAAATGGACCAAGCTGGCACCTGCAGGTCAAACTCTGCAGTTCCTTCAAAATCCAGGAAAACTAAAGCATGCCACACACAGAACTACTGTAATTCCCCAGGCTGGCACTGAGTCATCAAAGCTACTCTTACAGCACAGAAGTCGATTTCTTTCCCCTCCATTGCTCTCTAACGTTATTGAAATAAAAATAGATGGAACCATGATTTTTCACATCTGATGTTGAGTCCTTGTCTAAGCACTAAACTTTGGCTTCTTTCATAAGACGTGTCTTCTATAAAAATGCACTACATCTGTGCTGGAGCTTTCTTCATAATTCAAGCAAAAGTTAACAGCTGTTACAGCCCACTACACACGCGCTGACCTACTTCATGCCACTTACCACAACGAAAGGTTCGTTCACATCCTGTGTTTGCTTTACGAAATAGCCCCAAATTCTTTTGCCAACAGCAACAATAATTTTGAACAAGTCAGTCTTTTCTCCGCAGTCGTACATTTTAGCTTAATAAAGCACCCACACTTCAGACGTTTTACAATGCAGGGGAGACACTAGGGGACACAAGCTGCAATGCTCAAAAACCTCTCTGATCTTTCTAGCACTACCTGTTCTGCAAGGTATCCAAGTTTCATGATGTACAACGTGGAACATGACATGTTTGTTGGGAAAAATATATATAGTGGGGCATGATTCTGGACTTACTGAAAATGGGTACATTTTCAGAAGGCCCTTTGAGAGCTTAGGAACATCAGGTCTGCTTTCAAGGAGCCTGAGGTCCAGATGCACAGGAATGTGCAAGTGCCTACATCCAGCTGACTTCAGAAGCATGAATACCATCACTGACCTAAGCTGACAGTAAAGTCACTTTGGAAAATTTTACTCAGTATCTCAGACCTAACTATTCCTTCACAACATCATTTGCTTCCAAGCAAGTAAAGTACACAATTGAGTTACCTACTCTGAAGTTGTTCAAAACAGTAATCAAATAGAAAAATCACTTAGCTTAGATGCTATTACTAACGCAACAGCTTGATGAATTCTGCAGTGAAAAAAAATAATGTTTGGCAACTTTTTCATAAATTTAAATAACTTTTTGAGAAAATGTGGTGTTTATAATCATATGGGAATCATAAAAGTAAATGCATAAATAAAACTTTGGCTTATAAATAAATTAAATTTAAATTTAATTTATATTACAAATATATATTACAAATAATATTTAGGGATCATAAATAAATAAATAAAACTCTGATATGCTTAGGTTTCAATTGAAATTTGCTGTAAGCTTTTTTGGGTTTCCTTCTTTGAAGACCCAGAAGATGTGGGCCCAGGTGAATGGGAACAAGCTTTACATGCCTCTCCATGATCCGAAAACACTATGTTTTATTCAGTGTAATAAATACTGGCGATATTAATGTTTTGCCTGGTAGACACATTTACAATACTACAAGGATTTTATGAAATCATATGGCTTTTGCCTAACTGATGACGCTTAACATTCTGTCTCAAAAATGCATTACATTATATTCTTTGAGTTTCCCCTCATAGCCAATGATTTTTCCTCTTCATTTTTACCAGTTCAATCTGTGAATTTAATTTGTACTAGCCTCTATACTGACACACTTCATTTTAATTTTACAGGTACATGTAAAGAGTTATTGGTTGGAGGTAGTTTGTCATACAAGTGCATGAAAGCATTCAGTGAAATGCTACAGGCATTCAGAAGAGAAATACAGCCAGATACAGTGGTTTTTCCTCTGTATGACCTGAGGGATCACAATTTCGCCAGCATCTACTAGAAGGACATTTTGAAAGATCATGTTGAAAATTGACAGACCGATATTCTGACATCGCACGTCCCACGGTAAGATAAAGCAGAACCTGTGTATATTGTAGAAAACCAAACCACTCTTGCCTTGTATGTGGTTCATCTTGCTTATTAATTTTAACATCTGTTGTCCGCCCATTCTCCTTTCTCTCAAGGATACATCAACCTAGCCTAGCTTGGTCTTTGTGAGGCCCAAACCACGACCTCCCTCTTAATTAGGTTCCTGCTTCTCGTACCGTAGATCTCTTTACAGCTCAGTTTCTATCTGAACTGGCTGTTTACAGCTGCACAGCCGGTTTCTGCATCAGAAGGCTGCCACGGCAGACACTTGTACAGGTGGTAACATTCTGGCTTGCCAAATAAAATCTCACCCTAAGTTACTTCAAGTGCATCTCTTTGACTCAACTTTTTGCTCATTTGCTCATTGAGAGCAGTATTTTAATTAAGACGTGAGAAAAAAAGAGCAAGGCCAAAGCTGTGTGCATTGAAAACACTACATGCAGTTTCCAGGCTGGGAAATCTGGCACTTCCAAAGCTTCTGACACCATATGTTGTAAACGCTAAAGAAACAAAGATCATTAATTATGCTGATCCCCTGGTAGCCAGGCCCTTAATACTCCATGGGTCTGCAATGTTCCAGCCGCATATTTTTCTGTCACTGATAGGACTGCACAAAGTCCAGTCTGTTTCCTTTGTCTTTTTATTACCTAAAGCTAGAGTTTCCCCATATTTCCTCCTCTCTACTCCTTTTTGCCCATGTGCCCTCTGTCCATTTTGACATTTCTACAATTTATCTCACATGAAGACCTGCTCTTGAACACCATCTTTGGATGTTATCACGACTCTGTTTATCTCCACAGCCTGGACAAGAGCACCAAACTCTCCCTCTGTGATGTTCCTGATGGAGGGAGGGATCCCCATTCAACTGAACCACCATCCTAAGAGTGATCAAAGACTTCCCCACATGCAAGCAAACACTCAGTAAAAGCTGCGCAGAATGAATACATGATAGTGGAAGACATGATATCAAGTCTTTGTCCACGTGGGGTTGGTACACAGAGTCTCAGCCTGGCGTGTTCCCACAGGAACACAGGGAGAACATTCAACTCCCTGAGAATGAACAGCTCAACAAATGAGTTATTAAGAATTTAACTGCACAAATCCCAAGAGAAAACCACTGAAGCCTATTAAAAATGAATTTGAAATTGCTCCTTTATATGGAAAAGACACTAAGCGCCAATGTTGCAGGACCTCCCTGGATTAGGAGAACATGTTTATTGGCCACTGGGAAGTTTCTATTCCAGGAAGCCTGAGACAGCACTACTGAAAGAAAAATCCACTCTACCTTCAGGGGAAAGTGCCAGACTCGGAGCAATGCCCCCTGAAGTAACCCACCAATATCAGCCAAGTTGTTCTGGGTTTAAACCGATCTTACTAACATCAAAATCCGGCCCATAATAAGCCACAGTTTAAGTAGCCCCAGAGCCAGATCAGCTTCTCTGATTCTGGCTTGCCGGCCAGGCCAATCCACTTGGGGCGACTTCTGTGTGTCAGCCTTGGGAGATGCACAGGATGCCAGACATTTTTGGGTTGAAAAGTTGATGATGCCAAGTACAACGTGTACTGTCTGGTCCCTGGCACACTGCTTGGTATGTAGGCATCCGCAGAGGTACATAAAAACCTAGCCCACGCCTTCAAAGACAGCTTTTCTGTAGAAATCGAATGAAAACACTTACACTATACATGACGCTTCTCTCCAGCTAGTGTTTTCTGGAAGAACGCATCATTCACATACAGGCGTTGTACTTTTCCAACCTCTACTTTTTCTTTCATCTCAAAACAGTTCTGCTTGAAAATGGTCTGATTACAGG